>NW_006921943.1:1954154-1958345 GCF_000298275.1 Orycteropus afer afer | reverse complement strand
TTCTCCTGCTCTTCCGGCCTGCTACTCTGTGCTACACCCGTGCTTACCTTGCTCCCGGAGACCCGGTCCCTCTCGGAAGGGTAACAAGGGAAAGTGTTCAGTGCAGATCAGTGAGGAAGCACAAGCCCACCTGTGCCCACCTTGCTCCCAGAGACCCAGTTCCTCTCGAGAGGGTAACAAGGGAAAGTGGTCAGTGCAGAATCAAGCTTAGAGGATGTCAAAATAAAATGAAAATTTCAAAACAGAATCACTTCCCATAAATTTACAAAAAGGCAAATCACATCTCAATTTTAGTAAGCAAATATTTAACTTCTTATCCATAGTATAAACCTATACAATCATTTGCCATGTTTCAAAGTGAGTCAAGGGTATTGCTGAGTCTGTAATGGTTAAGTGCCTGCTGTGTCTGTGCTTGGTGCAGCACACAGTGAGTCAAATCCCCCAGGATTGTAGGGAACAATCTCACTCATCTTGTTAGGGGCTGTTGAGTTGATTTACCAGCTCCGTTGATCTGACCTCATACAACAGACTGAAACATTGCCCGATACTGTACCACCCTCACAATCATTGCCATGCTTGGACCCTCTATTACAGCACTATGTCAATCCATCTCGTTAAGGGTTTTCCTCTTGTTTGCTGACTGTCTACTTTACCAAGTGTGATATCCCTCACTAGGGACTGGTCCCCCCTGACACCATGACCAAAATGCAAAGGCAAAGTTCACCATCACCCCTTCGAAGGATCATTCTAGTTGTATTTCATCTAATACAGATTGTTTTCTCTTCTGACAGTCCGTGGTATATTCAGTCTTCTTTGCCAACACCCGAATTCAAATACATCAATCCTTCTTTAGTCTTCTTCTTCACTGTCCAGCTGGCATGCGTATGAAGCAATTAAAACTACCATGGCTTAGATCAGGTTCATCTTAGTCTTCAAAGTGACACTCTTTTGGAGCATATCTGCCCAATGCAATGTCATCAGATTTCTTGACTGCTGTTTCCGTAGGTATTGATCGTGGATCTAAGTAAAATGAAATCCTTCACAACTTCAATCTTTTCTCCATTTATCATGAAGTTGCTTATTGGTCCAGTTGTGAGGATTTTTGTTTTCTTTATGTTGAGATGTAATCCATACCGAAGTCTTTGATCTTCATCAGTAAATGCCTTGAGTCTTTTTCACTTTCAGCGAGCAAGGTTGTGCCATCTAAATATTGCAAGTTGTTTATGAGTCTTCCTCTAATCCTGATGCCATGTTCTTCTTCATATAGTCCAGTTTATCTGATTATTTGCTCAGCATACAGATTGAATAAGTGAAAGGATATACACACCTTTCCTGATTTTAAACCAAGCCGTATCCCCTTCTTCTCTTTGAAAGACTGCCTCTTGGTCTGTGTACAGGTTTCTCGTGAGCACAATCAAGTGTTTCAGAATCCCTCATTCCATGTCCTCTTGGCATAGAAGAATGAATGCTTCCAGCATTGCATCTATTTGGTGAAACATCTCACTTGGTATTCAGACAATTCTTGGAGACTTGTTATTTGCCAATTCCTTGAGTGCAGCTTGGACTTCTTCCATGTCCTCTTGGCATAGACGAATGAGTGTTTCCAGCATTGCATCTATTGGGTGAAACATCTCACTTGGTATTCAGACAATTCTTGGAGACTTGTTATTTGCCAGTTCTTTGAGTGCAGCTTGGACTTCTTCCTTTAATACCATTGGTTCTTGATCATATGCTACTTCCTTAAGTGGTTGAACTTGGACCTATGACTTTGTATATTCATTCTAGCTTCCTCTGATACTTCCTGCATCATTCAATATTTTGCCCATAGAATCTTTTAACATTGCAACTCAAGACTTGATTTTTTTCTTCAGTTCTTTCAGTGTGATAAATGTCAAACATGTTCTTCCCTTCTGGTTTTCTAACTCCAGTTGTTTTGCACATTTCAGTAATGCTTTGTCCTCTAGAACCACCCTTTGAAATATTCTGTTCAGATCTTTTAAGTCACCATTTCTTCCATTTGTTTTAGCTATTCCACATTCAATAAGCAAGTTTCAGAGTTGCTTCTGACATCTATTTTGTTATTTTCTTTCTTCCTTGTCTTTTAATGACCTTTTGCTTTCTTTGTGTATGATGTCCTTGATGTCATCCCACAACTTGTCATTGGATATTGGTGTGAATGTATCAAATCTATTCTTGAGATGTTCTCCAAATTCAAGTGGGATATAATCAAGGTCTTATTTTGGCTCTTGTGGACTTGTAATTGTCTTCAGTTTCAATTTGAGTTTGCATAAGAGCAATTGTTGGTCTATTCTACACTCAGCCCATGATTTTATTCTGATGGATGATATTGAGCTTTTCCATCACCTCTTCTCGCAGACGTAGTGATTTTGATTTCTGTGTATTCCATCGGGTGTGGTCCACATGTGTACTTTCTGTTTATGGTGTTGAGAAAAGATATCTGCAATTAATAATTGTTGGTCTTGCAAAACTTTATCATGTGATCTCTATCGTTTTTTTCTATCACCAAAGCCATATTTTCCAACTTCTGATCCTCTTTCTATCTTTCACATTCCAATCACCAGCAATTATCAATGCATCATGATTGCATATTTGATCAATTCCAAACTAAAGAAATTTGTAAAGCTTTTCAATTTCTTCATCTTTGGCTTTAGTGGTTAGTATATAAATAATGTATAAATTTGCTGGTTAGTGTATTAACTGATCTTCTTTGTAGGCATATGGATATTATTCCATCACTGACTGCATTCATTCATCAGTCAGTTTGTCATACTGTGGTGGTTTGTGTTTTGTTATGAGGCTGGAGGCCATGCTGCTAGTATTTTAAATACCAGAAGGATCATCCATAGTGAACAGGTTACAGCAAAGTTTCCAGATCAAGACAGACTAGGGAGAAGGGTGTGGTGGTCTACTTCAGAAAAATTGGCCACTGAATACCTTATGAATAGTATGAATAGTAGTGAAACACTGTCTGATACAGTGCTGGCAGATGAGTCTCTCAAGTTGGAAGGCACTCAAAACACAACTGGGCAAGAACTGCCTCTTCATAGTGCAGTAGAACATGATGGTGTGGATGGAATAAAACTTTCAGCATGTTCATCTGATGATATGGCATGACTCAAAATGAGAAGAAACAGAGTAAGCATCCATTAATAATCAAAACATGGACTGTACAAAATTCAAAGCCAGGAAAATTGGAAATTGTAAAAGAATGAAATGGTGTGGATGAAGATTAATATCCTATGCATTAGTGAGCTGAAATGGACTAGTATTGACCATTTTACATCAGACAGTCATACAGTGTACTATGCTAGGAATAACAATTTGAAGAACAATGGTGTCACATTTACAGTCAAAAAGATCATTTGGAGATCTATCCGAAATACCATGCTGTCAGTGATAAGATAATATAGATATGCATACAAGGAAGACCAGTTAATATGGCTTACTCATCTAGCATCATATATTCTGGTTAAGAAGTAAGGCCAACAGTGCCTTACTTCTGGTATACAAAATACCAGAAGCAGATCAGAAATGAAGATGCATCTCTAACAATTAAGGAAATGCTCCCAGAAGAAACTCAGAAAGCAGCAAAGCAAGGCAAGGGAAAGGCTAAGCAAGGGTGTGATGCAAAAAAAAAAAAGGAAAAGAAGAAGAGAAAATCCTGCCAAGGGTAACTTCAGCCTGATGCTTCCAGATAATTCTGAAGCGAAAATTATAGCAAAGAGTTTTCCTGACTCAGGGCAAAGGAAATAGGCTTTCACTCCTGAACGTCTTAGTCATTGGCTAAGTTCTGTCAAGGGAACATGAACTCCTAGCTTCTTTTAATGTCAATTACAGTCCACCCCTTGGATTTCTCAGATTCACTGACATCATGGCATGTTACAGATGGTGGTTGGTCACAATTTCCAGGTTAAGCATACAAGATAAAGGTTAACGGTTAAGCTCTACCTCCCACTGCTGTATGTAGTCCCAACACTAAAATTCATCTGCATCATTTCTGTGCACTGGGGCATCATGCTTCCAGGATGGACTGATGCTGAGCCTGTCCAACACAGAATTTGGGGAGTCTGACAAGAGACAGCTCATGATAAGCAACTCTGTCTTCATGGTCATTTAATGTCCAGTGGGGCCCAGCACCACACCAAGAGCTGCTTTTTTTTTTTTTTTTTT
>NW_006921943.1:1951737-1953034 GCF_000298275.1 Orycteropus afer afer | reverse complement strand
TCGCATCATCCATTAACCCCTTAGACTGATCATTTCCATGAATCTTTGATTGTTTTTTGCTCCTCTTACACTGGATGGAGAGAGACCAATAGTTGTGCCTCTGATGCCTCTCACAAGCTTTTAAGACCCCAGTCTCTACCCACCAAAGTAGGATGTAGACTATTTTCTTTATGGACTATGCTATGCCAATTGACTTTGATGTCCCCTAAGACTATGATCTTTAGCTCCTTGGCCCAGGTATAATAACAAGTCCTTTACCTGAGAGTGAATGCCTTGGTGGAGGTCTAAGGTGTATTAACCTTAGAGTGTCTAAGTTGTACTTCACCGTAGAAAGAATGTCTTAGTGTAATTCTAAGGTGTACTAACCTTAGAGTGTATAGAGTGTATTTTAATTTAAAGAGAATGTCCTGGTATAGGTGTAGGGTGTACTACCCTCAAAGTGCTTAAGGTGTACTTTACCTTAGACAGAATGCCCTGGTGTTTATCTAAGGTGTACTAACCTTAGCATATCTAAAGTGTACTTTACCTTAAAGTGAGTATCCTGGTCTACTTTAGGTCACTGGATCCATAAAAATTCACTAGTGTGACAAGACCCTAAAACTTTGTAGAATTTATCTCTCACCCTCTAAAGTATACCTAGAGTAGTCCTAGAGTAGTACTCACCACTTCCTACTTATCAGGCCTTTTAATACATATAATCAAAAGAGTGGATGTACAGGATATCTTGGAATTACCAGAGGGCCTAGGCCTTTCAGACTGTATTGTGACAGAGTAGGAGGTTAACCTAGCCATGAAGCAAGACCATGGACATATATTGGCGTATTCTTGGTGAAGAGAGCTCTGGTGGCATAGTGCCTAAGGCATTTGACTACTAACCAGAAGGCTGGTGGTTCAAACCCACAAGCCACTCCTCAGAAGCAAGATTGGGCAGTCTACTCTCATAGAGATGCTGCCTCAAAAATCCAAGGAGGGGTCATTGCTTGATGGTAGTGAGTTTGGTTTGAGTTTTGGTATTCTTGGCAGAAACAAACTTCTTATGATCATGGATGGATTATCCAATAAGCAAGGTAAATATGTGCAAAGGGCATCAATAAAACAAGGGTATCAGTTGTCAAAGCAAAGACTCATAAGTGCAAAGCAGAAAGGACACAAGGAAACGTGAGCGCTGAAGTGGAATGAAATGGGTAAAAGGCACTAAGTGAAATCCATCGTAGCTCCAGTGCATGAGGATGTACCAGCCAGAAATATAATTCACGCAGGGTCATGAGGGCATTTATATGCAATGTTGTTTTAGCTA
>NW_006921943.1:1936950-1945262 GCF_000298275.1 Orycteropus afer afer | reverse complement strand
TTGGAAACGACTCGACGGCACTTAACAACAACAACAACATAAGAGGGAATGTCTACTGTATTCTCCATCAGTTGTCTCTGTATATTGTTTTTCTTGTGAACTAATCAGTCCTAAACTTAATTATCTATTTGCTATAGATGGCTCAAATATGATTAATAAATATGAAGACAGTTCAATTCATAGAGGCTGCATGTTTTCATTTTTAAACCAAAAATATGATTTTATTGTAATTCATCAACTGGAAACACAAATGAATGAAGATTGTCAGTATTTGAAAGCCTTATTGCAACACGTTGTTGCTGTCATTATGACAATCACAAACATGGCCTATCTTACAGGGAAGAAACGAAGTGTTGAGCCCCCTACAAAACAGGAATTTGGGGATTTCCTTGAGCACGTTGCTCACTTTGATGCATATTTAGCAGGTTGCATCTCAAAATATGGTAATACGAGAAAGGGCAACCCATCATATATGTCTAAAACAATGTGTGAAGAATTAATAAGCTTAATAAGTGATCAAGTCTGTTCAACACAATTTTCAGTGAAGCCAGTATAGTTCCATATTTCAGTTTGCCTGTTGATTCCAGTCCTGATCTTTCTCATACAGATCAGCTAAGTATTCTTTTTGTTTATTTTTTCAACTTTTTATTGGATTAGGGTGAAAGTTTGTAGAACAAATTCATTTCCCATTCAATTATTCACACACATTTTGTTTTGGGGCTTCCATTGCAATCCCTACAAAGTAACAGTACTCTTCCCACTTCTTCCCTATGTTTTCCGTTTCTATCCATCCTTCTTTCTTATCCTTTCCTACTTTCTGAGCAAATGCTGTCCCTTTGATCTTGTATGGTTGATGGTTCTAAGAAGTGTGTACTCCTGAGTGGGAGAAAAATGTGGAACAAATGTGAGAGGACTTATAATCACTATTGCATATGTTGTTGTTGTTGTTGTTATGTGCCGTCGAGTCGGCCCCGACTCATAGCGACCCCTCCTTGGGTTTCCGAGGCAGTATCACTACGGAAGTAGGATTGCCCAACCTTCCTTCCGAGGAGTGGCTGGTGGGTTTGAACCGCCAGCCCTCTGGTTAGCAGTCAAGTGCTTTAGCCACTATGCTACCAGAGCTACTATTGCATATACTCATAGTGATTAGTGTATTTTTCAAGGATATCCAGCATTCCTTTCAATCTGTGGGGATCCTGGAGTATGAGTAACATCTTAGAATTTCCCCAATGAAACTAGGAAGCTGAGGTGTAAACCTCCCATACTCCTCATCCACTGGCTAAATGCTGCCCCAGAAAAATGTCCCCAGCATGTCCAGGTCATTGCACTTGTGGATAAAGTGCCAGTGGCTCAGGGACGATCTTTCAGAGAAGCCTTGAGATGATTCCACTTACAAGGAATCTGGGGATTGAGGCAACCTGGGAGGAACACTGACAGTGCCCACTACAACAACAAACAGGTCAGTACAAGCACAAGCCATTTCATAATAGTAACTACTAAAAGAGATCAGATTAAATGCAGCACAACTGGGATTTGGGGTAAAGATGGGACTGGAGATGAATCAGGGAAAATAAATAAAATTTGCCTGGAGGGAGATGTGGAAAGACAAAGAAAATGATTGCTTGTAGGAATTACAGTAGTAAGAGGGTCCCTCTCTCAGCTTCCTGTTCCATTCACACTATAAAGATAGCAAACCAAAAGCCCACTGCCACTGAGTTGATTCCAACTCATAGTGACCCCTACTGGGTTTCCAAGGTGGTAAATATTTATGCAAGTAGATTGCTCCTTCTCCCTTCTGTGGAGTGGCTGCTGGGTTTGAACTGCCAAGCTTCTGGTTCGCAGTCAAATGCCTTAGGTGCTGTGCCACCAGAGCTCCTCATAATGCAGCCAGCATAAATGCATAGAGGAGCCATGCAGTCAAGGACAAGAACCAGGAGATCAGGACAAGGCTTCAGCTGCGGGAAATGTAACACTTGTCTAAAGAGAAGGAAAGTGAAGGAACAGTGATGAAAATAAGACTCATTCCCCCTATATATTAAGAATAAGCAAATAGTTGTCCATGTGTCTAATCTATAAATTTATATACAAGTTCATCCATAGAGCATTTACTGATTTTCAATAAATTCCTCTCAACTCAATTATTCCAGTTATTTTGGAAGTAGACGTATCTTGGCTCCATCAAGAACTGTCAAAGTAGTGGAAAGCTGCCAGCCACAGTCACAGAGGAGGTTGTGTTGTGGGAATGATACCCAGGTGTCTCCACAGGTTCAGTAATGGATCGCTGTGGTGATGGGGATGAACTGAGGGCCCAGGGTGATAAAACACTCAAGAACTTCCAATAACCTGCTGCATGAATGCAGACACATGGTAATGAAAACACAGAATGAGACGAGATTATGGCCCATGCCAGGAAATTTCCAATTGCTTCATGTACATATGAAATCTGGAAAATGGATAAGGAAGACCCAATGATTGATTTATAAATTTAGATTATGGTGTTGGGGAAGAATATTGAATATGCCAGGGCCTTTCAGAAGAATGAACAAGTCTGTCTTGGAAGAAGGATGGCCAGGATGCTCTTCAGAGGCAGGGATGGCGGGACTTTGTTTCCCATGTTTTGGACGCATTGTCAGGAAGGACCAGTCCCTGGAGAAGGGCATCACGCTTGGTAGAGTAGAGGGTCGGTGACAAAAAGAGAAAGACCCTCACTGAGATGGATTGGCCCAGTAGTTGCAACAATGGCCTCAAACACAGCAACGACTGTGTGTGGTGCAGGACTGGGCGGTGCTTTGTCTGTTGTACATGAGGTTGCTATGGGTTAGAACCCACCGGACAGCATCTAACCACGACAATGACAATTTTCCAAGCTTAATTTTGCTTTGATTGTAGGATTTCTCTGCTTACAATCAATCAAATTTTATATTGCTTTCTTCCTTAAGTTTTTTTTCTTTCCTAAAAAACAACAGTATTGTTCTTGCAGTCTTGGGTAACAGTCAAGAGGCTGTGAATAAAAAGCAGATGTTAAACAAGCAGGAAAAAATGTAGAAGGCAGACGTGATTTTGAATGAATAGCACCCAAATTTCATGACTGTGGGAATCCAAAAGGGGACCAGGACATTAGCAGTGCCCCACAATGCCCCTAGCACTCACACCAATCCTAGAAGGGTTTACAAAGGGGCTAGGATTGGATTCTTGTCCCTCTCAATTCCAAATAGCTGATCTCTTGGAAAGATGAAAAGAGTGGTCAACACCTGCAATAGAACTTGTAAAGTGGCTCCTATGCCCTGGTCCTCAGGGCCATGTCAAGGCAAACCCCTGGTGTGCAGAATCATATTCTCCTCAGCTAAAATGGAAGAAACAATCGAGAACGAGGCAAGCATCACAGAGGAGCAGCATTGCTGTGGACATGGCGGTCAGAAGGGACGGTAGGAAGCAAGAACAGAATGAGCTGGCACTCAGAAATACTACATGTCAGTTTGCTTCAATGATGCCCAAACCATATCATGATGAATATAGTACAGTGTCTGAGTGAACTGCATGGATTTAAAAACTAGAAAATTACAGCATACCAGAATTTTCAAAGAGCTCCACCTATGCCTGCACTGATTTTTTAACAGAACCTGAAAATTAAGGGGTTGACTTGCGTTCAGAATATAATGGTGTCTTCTTTTTACTCCCTTTCCAGCCTCCAGTTAGCTGGATGGCATATTTTGCACACATAACTTCTTCAGATTGTAGCATATTAATTCAGGGGTGACCCTTACTGATGGAACTTTGAGACAGAAGAGGGAAGAAGTTGAAATCAAGGGGACTGAATTGAATGCCTGCTCCTTCACGGAGAAGGAATTTTGGAAGGATATAGCCTTTTGCTAACTCCTTAATCTATGTGCCAGCACTTCACTCTCTGTACTTGGGAGGTCCTTGTCCATCGGAAATACCAATGCTTCCGTAGTTTCTTCATGTGGAGCCAGAGGCTGCAGCCCGGGCATCAGAGAGAGCCTTGTATTGTTCCTGCCTGTGGTCTCACTGTGACTACCCTCTGGGGTGTTTCTCAAAGGGCTCACCTCTGCTCTGGGCGCCCTCTGCCTTTCCCTAGACCAGGCCTCTTCTGAGCAAGCGCTGGACAAGCCAGCTGCAGGGGATGAAGTGTTATAATTGAACGGTTTGGACAATTTGAGACCCAGGAGCAGTGAAGGCTTCAGAACCAACCCCCCTCCTTTCCTTTCACCTACAAATGCAGGGGGTGGGTTGATGTCTGCATCACTAGTTACCCACAAAACCTTGCCAGTAATAATTAACGCCTGATCCAAACAGCTAGCATCCTTCAGGAGAGAAAAAAAAAAAGAAAAAGAAAGAAAGAAAAGAAACCACACTGAAAATAAGAAAGACACTTTTTTCCTGTTTTATTTTTAACCTGATGTGTTGCACAGTGCTGAATGTCACCAGACTGTCATTAATGTCACTTTTCCTCGTGTTCCATATGTGATGTGGCATATCATCTGACTAATGAAATGTGACGAACAATATGTCAACATAAAGAAACACGCTGGGTCACAAACATGCTTAGAGAACATTACATCGCGAGGAAATCTATATTGAACATGTTTTCCATAGGAATAAAATTGAGTTACATAGTTAACGTATTACATTAGGTAGAATACCTTAGAGATCAAAAGAATCAAAATGCATTGTTGAATGACCTATAAAATGCATATTGCCAGCAAAAACTGATAGCCCAGTCGGATGAGCACACACCAGTCATGGGAATTGTGAAGGGAAATGCTTTCTCTGAAAAGACAGTGGCTGGAGGAAGCCAAGTCACACTGATCAAAAGCACTAAGGACAGAGAGCACCAATTATTCTGATTAAGACATTAAGTGATACCTTTTCTCACAACGCCACTCACACATTAATGCAGTGTTGTATACCACCGAAGCTCCTGAGCAAAGACCCCTGGCCTCCAGGCCTGGCCTCCCTGACCTAGTCCCAGCTCCAGCCCAGTTGGACCACTCCATGGGCTGTCTGGCATTGCAAATCATGCCCTGCAAATCATGAGACTCATCCGCAATCCTGTTTACCGAGGATGGTCAGTCTTGAGGGTTAGTTCCAAATTTCAGAACCTTGCATACGGTTGTCAAGCTTGAATCCACTTTTTTTTTTTTTTTTTTAATTGTGATTAGGGTTAAACTCTCCAGAGCACATTCATTTTCCAGGCAACAGTTCATCCACATTTTGTTTCATGAGATTGATTGCAATCCCTACAATGTAACAGCTCTCTTCCCACTTCCTCCCTGTGGTTACATGTCCTTCTTTCCTGTGCCTGCCTGCTTGAACCCAAACTGTTGAGGAAGAGTTTCCCCTCCTACTCTGCCGGGAAGAAAAGGCACGCTAACGCTGGTTAACTGAGCCCTCCTCTACATCTCAAAATGTTTATGCGTTTCCATCCATCTTCTCATTTCAAAGAAGGATGTGGCTCTCCTCCTGTGCAAGCCTGACCCTCACGGGTGGCTGGGGTGCCTGGGGCCACCTCCACCCACACAGGAGTCCTGTTCTCTGGGACTTTCCCTCTCTGTGTCCAGGTGGTCCCTCACTCGGCATGGTTCACGGTCCCCAAGGCTGAGAGTGGAGGTGTTCTCCTTCCATTTCTTCTTCTGCGTGCTCTGGAGCTGCCTCTGGTGGCCAGCCCTGCCTTCTCTCTGCTCTGTTTCCTTCTGGACTCTGTGTGCTGCCTGTTGGAAGTAACACTGCTAACTGAGGAACTAATTCCTGCTGAACATCTGATTGGGCGAAACCATGACAATCTTACGTGACACCATTAGACACCTCCTCAGTAGCAGGAATTTGAGTTCTGCTGTTGAATATTAACTAATGGCCAGTAAGGTGTAGAATGGGAGAAACAGGATGAACATTTGCTGAGTGACTAAAAGTATCAATGTATGAATGAATGAACAAATCTAAGCCATGCTGTCTGGCTGTAAGCAGAGCTGAATCTACTTCTAAACCCACATCCAAAATTATATACACAGTCATGTACCAAATATGTCATTCAGCCAAATGCCTAACCACATACATGTCCCCGGTCCCAACCTCCATAGAGACTATTGTATTAAAAGTTCAAGGGACATTTGTGACAACAAACAGGTGCTGCTTTGTGACACATGTCAGAGCATCATAATTATTACTGTATCATAGTGTAAGGTGTGTGTTAGTGTATCTGGAAGGCTTCTTTAGTATTTTTCATGCATATAAAGGCACACTATGAACTATACACTAAGACAAACATTTGAATAACAGAAGTTACATACTATCAACACTTACATAAAAATTCGACTTAAAGACAGACTTAGAAATGGAACTCACTGGAAATCCAAGGACTGCCTGTACATACCGTGGTGTTCACACAACATCCAAATCACGTGGTGCCTGTTTCCCAGAACATGCCGTGGGCGTCAAGTGATGCATGACTGTATACTGACCGAGATACTGGAAAAGCCTGGGAAGAAGTCACATGATCTGCCTCTCAATTCGAGTCACAGAAGAAATTAGGAAAGGGAATGGATTATTATGAAATGGTTACCATGTAGCAGACACTTCCTGTTCATTATTTTACCAAATCTTAATAGCAACCTCAGGCATTATTCTGCCCACGTTACAGCTCAGAGGGGCTCAGTCACAGAGCTGGAGGTAGGGGTTGGGATCCACACACAGGTTGGTGTGATTCCACGGTCAGGAGCTGTTGCTGGGGCCCCTGGTAAATAATTGTTATGAAAGGATGCCATCAAGTCAACCGGGACTCATGGAGTGTCAGAGTAGAACTGTGCTCGGGGGGTCTCGGGGACTGATTATTGGGAAGCAGAGCACTGCATCTTTCTTCCAAGGTGCCTCTGGATGGACTCGAACTGCCAACCTCTGGTTAGCAGCCAAGCTCAGTAATCATTTGTGCCACCAGGGATTCACTAATAATCTCTTAATGATGGTCTCCTGGAAATCAGTCTTTGCTATACAGCACTATGAACCTATACTTTATTCATTTATTGTTGTCACTCTGGTGAAAGTAGATACACCCAAAGAGACACTATTCCAACAACGTGTACCTGTGCATCTCAGCGGCTTTGGGGACCCTCCTCAGATTGTGCCAATTTCCTGCCACCTTTTCCACATTATTCCACCACCACTGTCTTAAACTCACTTCCACCTAAGCTTCCCATCCAACCTTTCGAGTTGCCCCCATCACTTTGGTCTCACAGAGATGCTTCTTTAAGATAGTACAGTGCTGCAAGCGCACGTACTTTACTAATTAAAATAACCTTGTTTTTTTCTTGCCCAGAGAAGACTTCAAGGGATAGTTTTGGTTTACAGTTTAAAGGTTATCCCAGGGCAATACTTTTGGAAGCTCTTTGCACCTCAACGACTCCAAAAAGTCTTAAATCCCTTGACAATTCCATGTTCTACTCTGCATTTTCATCCTTTTTCATCAGTATTCTTCTATATCCCTGACGAATATGGATGCAAAATCCTCAGCAAAATATTAGCAAACTGAATACAGAAGCATATTGAAGAGATTATCAAGCAGTATTTTTCTGAAAAGAAAAAATGTGTTTGATTAGAGTCATCAATTCTTCTATAAGACTACTGCTAATCTGACAGTAGCCCACCATTTCCTCTGTTGTCACTGACAAGCTTGGGGCACTGTGTCCCTTTCATGAGGAGATTTGCTCTCGGTGACTCCAGCAATTCACCGTGGAGTCCTATGTGCAGCTTGCTCTGCAGTCACCATTGTGTTTCATGGAAGCGCCAGCCAGTTACCATGTGATTACTGGGAAATAATGGGGGGTGTTTCACAGTGAGCCCATCAGTAACCCAAGTCATCATTACACCTACCATTTATCCTTGTCGTTAACATATTGTTGACTTCTGCACACTGGTTTAAATAACAACAACAAAAAGAAAAAATAGGGAGAGCCGTATTTTAAATAATGTTTCATTTCCTGGGAGCCTGGCAAACGTGTACGATCCGATACCTGGGTTTTTGTAAATGACCCACCAGCCCAGAAGGAGATGCTGGAGTTTACGTCAAATCATCATCACGACACTGTTGTTCCAACCTCCACGGAAACAGATGTGTTTACAGTTCCGGCAGCTGCAGACCCACTCTCAGAAAGCCAGATGGGTGCTTCCTGTTGTATCAGTACTTCCTTCGTCAAATCCCAGATCTTATGCTCCTGAAACAGAAGTGATAAAGGAAGCAAAGGAAAGCTGGGAATAAAATGTTCAACCATGGGAAGAATTGGCCTGCAATTCAAACATGAACA
>NW_006921943.1:1932733-1933825 GCF_000298275.1 Orycteropus afer afer | reverse complement strand
TAGAGGGTAAATCAAAACCAAACTCACTGCAAGTGAGTTGATTCCGACTCATAGCAACACCCATTGGGTTTCCAAGGCTGTAAAGTTTTATGAAAGCAGACTGCCTCATATTTCTTCTGCAGAGTGGGTGGTGGGTTTGAACCACCTACCTCCTGGTTAGCAGCCAAATGCCTTAACCATTACACCACCAGAACTCCTTAATTAGAGTGTAAACTAAACAAAACAAACTCACTGCTGTCAAGTCGGATCCGACTCATAGCAACCCCTCCTTGGGTTTCCGAGGTGGTATCACTACGGGAGTAGACTGCCAGCCTTCCTTCCGAGGAGTGGCTGGTGAGTTTGAATCGCTGGCCTTCTGGTTAGCAGTCAAATGTCTTAGGCACTACGTCACCAGAGCTCCTTAACTAAAAGACAGACATATTGTTTAGTATAAAGAGGGCGGTAAAGAAAAGAAAAAAAGAAAAAAATTACAGAAAGTGGAAGATATTACATACAAGAAAAAAGTGAATAAATAATTTCAGAGGTTAGAGACTAATTATCTATCTGAATGTTACATGTATTATCTCAGTTAATATTCACGGCATGGCCTTGGTGGCATTGTTTATCCAAACCCCATTATCAGGAACTGCCTCTCTAGCTGCCCTGACACACGGTTGCAAAGGAAGTAGCCATGTTACAACACAACTAGGCACCTGTGGGAGCCTGTCCAAAGCTGGACCAATGAGTCCCGCTCAGGAATGAGAGTGAGTTCAGCTCTCTTTGGGTGTTTGGACCAATATGTGGAAGCTTGGGAGCAGACAGTTGCCATGTTGTCTGCTGTATGGACCAAAGAAGTGAAGACGGGAGAGGGAGAAAAATGCCCAGAACATGATGACATGAAAGGCCACGTTAGATTTCTTAGTTTGTTTTCATGAAAAATATCAAAACCCTTGTAATAAACACCATTTGAACTACCTTAGCCCTCTGTGCATCCTGCCTGTGTGGCTCAGAGGTTAAGCTAATCAGAAGGTCAGTGGTTGGAATGCACTAGTGGATCCATGGGAGAAAGATCTGGCCATCTGCTCCCATAAAGATTTCAGCCTGGAAAACCCT
>NW_006921943.1:1931685-1932633 GCF_000298275.1 Orycteropus afer afer | reverse complement strand
CCTGGAATAAAAATCCTTCCCTCCACTCTACCTTGCAGCTGGCTGTGACCATGTGCACAAGTTCTGACCAATAGAATAGGAGCAGTGCTAACTTCTGGGAGTCCTTCCCAGCCACTGGCTTGCAGACATGGTGGCAAGAGAGGGCTCACCATGTGGATCAGGGCCGCTCACCGATGGCAGAGCAACAAGGCAAGCAGACCCTGCTCCTGGCAACTTGATTGGAGAGCCACCATGCCAACACAGAATCCTAGGAGAGGGAAACACTCTTGCATGTGGTTTAACCACTGTTATTTTGCACCTCTGACTCATGCATGCAAACCGTATACAAGCCAATAAAATCACACCTCAAAAGGGAACTCTGTTTCAATTTTTCATGGAATCCAGACTTTCTGGAGCCATTGAGACTGGATGAACCCAAAAAACTATTGCTCTGAGTCAATTTTTAAAATTTAAAGTGTCAACTAAAAAGATCCCCTGAAGTCTTCCTAAAGCCAAACAAGAGTTCAACCCTCTTTGTAAAGAAGGTCTGCTTTGAGCTCTGCACTCTTTCAAGAACTGTCTATCTGGGATCAAGCTGACAACAGCAACTGGAAAGGTTTCATGGGAACCTTAGGGGGCAGTGAGTTTATGTTCACGGGGAGGAACAATTTTGAAAAAGACGATGGAAATGGTTGCACAACTTGAAGAATATAATCAGTGTCATTGACTTGTACAGGGGAAGATGGTTGAATTGGTGTATGTTTTGCTGTGTATATTTTCAGCAGCACAATAAAGTCAGTTTTTCAAGTGTAATTCTGAAGTAAGTGCTACGACGGAATGAAAAAGACGGTGTTTTCCCTTCCTCCTTGCCTTTCTGACACTTCCAACATCCTAAGAAAATAAGAGCCAAAACTCAACAGAAGCAGTGATTTCCCAGTATTCCAGAGTGTGCTGACATGTGTATTTTAA
>NW_006921943.1:1923830-1928415 GCF_000298275.1 Orycteropus afer afer | reverse complement strand
AGGAAGAGACCATTTGCGTGAAACCCTTACAGCCAGGTGAAGGTTCTCCTTTAGCACAGACACGGCCGGAGCTCTGCACGGCCGGAGCTCTGAGCATCTCCCGTTGCCCCTCGGAGCACCAGGTCACTATCTATAAAATGGGTGCACGATGGCTGTCCTGTACCACTGTGTCACAGGGTGAGGCTCGTGCACACACGGGGTGAATGCCAGCATTCCAAATGTGGAAAGTGCTCCTGTTCCTGGTTGCATCCGAGGGGTGAGTATCTGATGACGCACAATGCATCAAGCAGGAACCAGTGTCCACACAGCTGGGAAACACCACTCTGGTACTCCCACAGTGAGGCAGACAAGCAGGGAAATTGCCGGCCGGCCCTGAGCCACAGCTGAGGCTGCTGAAATCGACGGAGGGCACCATGATGTTGTCTCTAGCCACTGGCCTTGTTTCCCCAAAATTTTCCTCCCACCTGGCCTGCCAGCTCCTTTCGAGGCTGCATGCGTGCGGGGAGCGGGAGGGAAGCAGGTTTCTGCGCAGTCTCACTTAGTAAGCAGTGGAGACCTGGAGGAAAGATCTGGCAGCCACAGCTGGCTAGCGAGGCAGCCGCCTCTCCCACTGGCAGGTGAGCTGTCCCGCTCTGGGCCAGGTTGCCAGCCTGTTTTGTGCACACCACATCCGCCTTCCTGCCTGGAAACTGGTCCCTAAAATTCCTTCCGGACTCAACTAAATATGCAAACACTAAATATGCAAATCATCTCCCAACCACAGGCGTGCAGCCTGAAAACCTTATTCTTAGGAAAGTGCTGATTATGGGAAATTATGAATTAACATGTCAGGCACTGAGGTTTGAAACCTTATAACTGCGCTTACTGGATAAGAGCCCCTAAATGCATTGGGAAACGGAAGGAGGTCAGCAAAATCAGTGACATCTAACAAGAACAATAGTCTGCAATAAGAATACTAACAGAGATCCTAGCTGAGGACGCCCAGCTAGGAAGCGGAGCAGAGACTCACGCCCACTCTCTCTGACTCCAGGCTCACTGTTTAATGAGCACACCTATTGCCTTGCGTTCTGGAATTCACACATTCTGCATTTCACACCGCCAAGGCTGCCAGCCTTCAGTGCCCGCCTCCTGAGTCTGCCCAGGGTTCCAATCTTTGTACATACATACACACACACGCATACACATAAGCACATGCACACACACATGCATCACACACTTACACACACACGTGTGTGTACAAATACATAACGAATAAAAAAATAGATGCATGAGACAGAAACAACCAGCATGGGATTGGTCCTGCCTCTGGTCCAGACCCCTTGACTGATGTTATCAAAGCTCACAGACTCAACTCATCCATTTTGTTGTCTTTCCAAAGGATTAAGGGAACTCCTGGTTCTGGGCCCTGGGAAATATTACAAACAGAAGACAGATAGGGCCCTCCCATTGGGGGATGTACCCACAGGGCACAGCCACCCCGAATCAGCAGAATCCACAGTAGCAGGGCCTCCTGTGAAGAGCGTGTTCTCTGGCCTCAGCCGAGACCTGCTCCCAGGTGATTCTTCCGCATGCCAAGCTAGTAATGCTCACGTCAATGCCTGTACGAGGGCAGTTTTTGTAAATATTATGGAAATGCAGTTGAAACAACTGACTTCCATCTTTGTAGAGTCCAGAGGCTTGGTTGTTTCTTTAGTGCAGTCTGGCTGGGGATCAGAAATTTGCAGAGAATCCCAGACCAAATTTTGTTTCTTTTGTAAATACTGTAGGAGCATTGGCTACCAAGCCCCACTAATGGTCTATTGCTTCCATTAACTCCCATCTCCATGAGGAAGGACCCAGGAACACAAACGTTTCCTTCAAGCTCTGAACAGTTGTTCTTTGAAAGGAGAATTAGCTGATTGTACATGGAGCATGAAGTCCACTGCAGGACAAATTGTTTTATTTGAGGGGAGCTCTCAGTCAACAAGGTCAGCAAGGATACCCTCCTTTCCTGGTGGTGATGGATCAATAGAGCACGTGTGGATGCCCCTGCATCCCGGTAAGATCGCATGGCCAGGTAGCAAGGACAGGATTCTGGCTTGGAGAGGTGGGAGCCTGAGACCCCACATGAGAGACACCATGCTGGAGAGAAGAGTGAAGCCAGGAAGGAGATTTGCTGTGACTTTGAAAGTAAGCTTAATGAGTTCCTCTGCCCCACATCTGTCTGGAGGCTTCCTGGTTCCTTGGAGATGCCATGTGGTGAAGCATGAGCCAACCGGGAGGCCTTTGCTCCTGCACAGAGCCCCTGCTCCCAGGCCCCGACTCCTTTCCGGCTTAACAGCACTGTCCTCTAATGGGACCCAGAGACAGCTTTCTTGTTCCGCTGACCCCAGCCCTCTCTCCTCCTTAGAACCTTGTCCGAATGGCAGTGCCCTTTGTGGTGCAGACATCCTCTGAAAGGCTGGAGTTTCGAACCCACCCAGGGGTGCCTAGAAGAAAGACCCAGCTTTTCAAAACTTTTCAAAACTTTCGTAACTTTTCAAAAGTTTGTGACCTTGAAATCCCTGTGGAGCCATTCTCCTCTGCACACATGGGGTCACCATGAGTCAGAGTTGACTCTGTGACAACGAGCAACAGCAAGACAACACACCCCAGGCAGAGGGACACAGCGAAGCACCGGACTTGTCCCCAGTGCACACAGCCACCACACCGGTGCTCCTTGAGGATCCGCCATAACCGAGTGCTGCCAGGTCTCAGGAGCACTTCCCAGTCGTGTCCACCTGACTCTGTGCGCAACACAGCTGGCACCCAGGCCCCCGGGCTCTGGACACCCAGGCCAGCATGCCTCCCCCGCTTCCCCGGACTCCGCCCAGAGTGCTTTGTCCCCTTGTCCCTCCCTCACCTTGGGGGTCTGACGCAGGCTGTGACACAGCACTCGCGCACGTCTGGGGGACCCCAGCACACGTCACCTGGAGCTCACTCCCACTCCACCGTCCTTCCCCAAAGACTCCGCTGAGAAGCACCCCTGAAAGCTCCCACTCACTCCGAGTTCCCTGGTGCCTGCCCCATGCCACCTCCTCGCAGCCCCCCTTCCTCACCCCTGTGTGTTATTTGTGCCTCCCCATCGCAACACTGGAAATATTACCTATTTGTTGGGTTTCCTCCTATGTGGTATACACAATGCTAAGACCCCCAGCCCAGGCGTGCCTGCCCTGTGACAGCCTTCCCCAGAGTGTGGGTGGGACTGTGAACATGAGGGGGCTTCCCCCCCAGGGTGTGGTCTCCTTATGTGAGAGAGGTGACAGGACATTCCTGCAGGTCACGCTGTTGCATTATGTAAGAGGCCGGAGCTGGTCAGAGAGAGAGGCTGCGCCAAAGGTGAAGAGGTGCACTGTTGGCCCACGTGCAGGGCAGAGCGACACCCAGCTGACCGTCAACCGAAGCAGCAACCGCAGCCCACAGCCAGCGGGAACTGGGTTCTCCCAACAATCTGATGAGCAGGGCAGAGCACCCCAGCTCCGGACGAGACACAGACGGCTGACAGCTTGATTCCAGCCCTGCGGGACCAGAGCGGAGAACCCAGCCGCTCAGCGCCGGACTCCTGACACTCAGAAACAGGAGCGAACGTGTGCGTGTGCTCTATGCTGCCGACTGCGGTCATGTGTTCCGCCCTCGATGTAGAGAGCTGTCCATCGCGTTCACTATTTCACCCTCCTGTCGGACAACGGGCCTCGCGTGTGGCTGGGACTGTCAGCGGCTGCCCGGCCCTTTCGACACCCACCAATTGAGGCTCGCTTTCCTGGAGCCAGAGAGTTTGGGACCCCGCAGTTTCTGCTGTCTCCATCCTTCTGGCCCCTGAGCCTCTCTGGGCCCACGGTTCTGTCTCGAAACAACCTGAGCATGAGGCCAGGCCCCTTGTGAGTGTCTCCCCTAAAATCCCGTGGAGCATAACAGCTGGCGAGTGGGGAGCACGGGCGGGGCTGGTTCCCACAGGAAGGGCGCTCGTCCTCCCAGTGCGTGGGACAGCCTGCCCCTGCCAGGCTCCAGCTCTATGCACACACCCTATGGATCCTACAAAGGAATTCCCTCCAAAGAAACCCAGTCCTTTCTTGGGTCCTTATGGGTCAGCTGGTAATGGAGTGACATTTGCCACATCATTTGAGCTGCACTAAGAGATTCTAGCTCAGGCCTCTCCCCTGAGCTGTGGGTGCACTCACCCACCTGCCTGCTGGTCACCTACACGTGGAAGCTGCTGGCATCTGACTCATGGTGACCCCAGGTACAATGGGACAACGCTGAGCCTGGTGCCATTGTCACTACTGCTAGTTTACTTGACTCCTTAGTTGTGTCACCACTGCACTTGGAGTGCCTTCCAACCTGGGGCTCAGCTTCCAGCACATGTCACGGGGTCACAGGACATGTCACAGGGTCACAGCACTGTTACAAGGTCACAGCACTGTCATGGTGTCACAGCACATGTCACAGCACATGTCACAGGGTCACAGCACTGTCACTGAGTCACAACACATGTCATGGTATCACAGCACATGTCACAGGGTCACAGCACCATCACAGGGTCACAGCACATGTCACAGGGTCACAGCAC
>NW_006921943.1:1921933-1923630 GCF_000298275.1 Orycteropus afer afer | reverse complement strand
AGCACTGTCACTGAGTCACAGCACATGTCACAGCACATGTCACAGGGTCACAGCACATGTCACAGGGTCATAGCACTGTCACTGAGTCACAGCACATGCCACAGTGTCCTCTCGAGACCCAGAGGGTCCTCACTGGTTAACTTGGGGAAGCAGAGCTCCAAGCTTTGCTTCCTGGTCTTAGCCTGGAAAGTCTGTTAACACCTGTGCACACAAGTGGCCCTGCTAGTCACCTGAAATACTGATGACACTGCTTCATGGCACCACGGAAGCCACCACATTGCAACAAGATGACAAGTTATAGTAGGTACCTTCCAAGTGAATGTGTGTGTTTTCCTGAGAGCTGGGAGTCACACTAGCAGGAAAACACAAACGGGCCCTTTGCGTACGAGAGTGTTTGCAGACAGGCATACCTTGGGGAACAAGTATCTCTGTACTAGATTACGGTGGTAGTTCTGGACACAGCCCACATTGTTTCTTTGGGCTCACTGAGAGGATAGCCCCCTATCGCTAAGGAAGCCCTCTATTTGCCCTACACCCAGTATCACGGGTTCCCATAGATTCCCGGTGCCCTCCCTGGTATGGGCGTGAGAGGAGAGACAGTCCAGCACACTTAGTGAACAGTGTCTACCCAGGGCCGCAGCCTCTCACAAACTCCTTCATGAGATCTTAACGGAGCAGGGGGTGTGTGTGTCTTAAGTTTGTTATCTTCTTGAGTAGCCCCACCCACACCCCCAGAAAGTGTTCCAGTGACTCCATGTTGTGGTACAAAGCACCTAACCGTGGAAATTCCCACTGAACCATTTAGACCTAGACTCTACTCCCATCCTCACACCACATAAAAGCATAATAGAAGGGTCCCTGCCCATAAGAAGATAAACCAAAGCATTGGGGAACGAAACCACAGCTGGCATCAAGCTCTCAGCATTGGGGTTGTTATTCCTCATCACTGTGCCCCCTTTGCTTGTTTCCGAGGGGCTCTAGTGGGAGAAATGACTGCAGAAATGCGGAGGGGGCGTGTTTCTTAAGAAGTGTTCTTGTGAGATGCCAGAAAGCCCAAGTCTGTCACAACAGTGAAATGACAGAGAAAGGCGGCCATGTGAAGCCGGCATTTTTTTGTGACTACACGGCTGTGTGCATAATTCCAAATCAAACATATTCACATTATTAACTTTTTAAAGTTTATTACTCTCCAAGCTAATGAAAGCATCCATCCTTGGCAGACACACATGGCTCCCTGATGCAACTGCAACAGACAGAGCCGCAGTGCAGTGAGCACAGCCAATGGCCGGAGCCAAATGCGGCTTGGCTGTCGGGAGCGCAAGGGCTAGGCCCCTTCCAAGGGTGGACGGGAAAGGCACTGTGTGCGGACCTCCCCTCCCCCGGCGCTGCCACTGCATGACCCAGCGGCCTTGGGTCCTTCACCCAGCACTTCAGGACCAGCTCTTCCACAGGAGAGACCAGGCCCATGCTCCTTGATGTCCTCTCTGGCTCTGCCCTTCAGCCCCCACCCCACAAGCAAGAGCCTTGGTGGTGCAGTGGTGAAGCACTCGGCTGCCGACCAAAAGGTCAGTGCTCCAACCCACAAGGTGTTCCTTGGGGAAAAGACACTTTGCTTCCATGAAGACTGACAGCCTTGGAGACCCTGTGGGCAGTTCCACTCTGTCCTCTAGGGGCGCTGTGGGTCAGAATGGACTCCA
>NW_006921943.1:1919741-1921585 GCF_000298275.1 Orycteropus afer afer | reverse complement strand
GCAGTTCCACTCTGTCCTCTAGAGGCGCTGTGGGTCAGAAAAGACTGCAGGAAGTGGGCTTTTTGGTTTTACACTCCTCACCCCCAACACACACACTAGCGAAGCATTCCTCCAACATTTTAGGACAAGACAGATGTTCATATGCATTCCAGTGTGTGGCGTCTTCTCTTCTGCCCAGTTAAACAGTGGCTCATTCTTCACAGATCAGATTGAAACCCAGATCCTTATCAGCGGTTGGACCACAGGGTATGGGTGTGGATTCCTGACTTGGCGGGGAGACTGCGCAGGCTCAGAGCTGTAAGGAGTTTCTTAACCCGTCGATAGTTTGTATCCCCCCAATGACAGTGTGCCGAGTGCGCCACCGCGAGAGAAAATGGAACCACCGTGGACAAAACAGACGACCCAGCCAGCCTCCCTCCCTCCCCGCTCCGTTTTGGGAAGCATCTGCGCACTTCCGCCTGGAGCTTTCTGATCGCGGCCGTGACTGCTCCCGGGTCGGCCTCCCGTCTTCCTGCCAGGACCCCTTGGTGGTCTGCCTGCCTGGCCTCAGATCTTTAAAACGGTACAATGGCTGGGCAGTCGGGGTGCCCCAGCACCCCATGGAGGGGCTGGCTTCTTAGGGAGCAGAGGCAGCACTAACCCCGCAGGAGGCCTGGCTTGCGGACTGTAAGGTAGCTCCCACTTTCCTTGTGATTTCCTTCCGCAGGGTGTACAGATCCATGGGAGAACACGGATCGGCAGAAAACAGTTTAAACCGCTGAAATGGGTAGCTTTTCTGGCTTGTAAAAGAAAAGACATTTTAATCCCGTTAGCTGTAAATTATATCGCAAACGCCCATGTGGGAGAAATAGTCGAAGCAAGCAGCTAATGACGATGCCAAGGGCCGCCTGACAGTGGCGCTCCTGCGCTGAACCTGACCCGTGGCCCTTCCCTGCTTTGCGCGAAGGGGATGAAGTCCTGGGCCTGTGGGCCCACATGGCCACGGGCTCGCGCAGCACAGGGTGCTGTCTTCTGTAGACAGTCCGTGCCTCCGGAGAGGGCCACTGCTGATCCTTTTATAGGCCTCATTTTGCACAGAGGGGAAATTACTCCACCCCAGGCCTTTTGTTCTAATGTTCCATTTCAGCATCTGATTACCATCCACACAGGCCGCACAAAGCAGCCTGCTGGCAAATGAATGTCACTGTCTTACAGCTGTGCCTCCGGGTGGGTGGCGGGCTTCCTGCAGACTCCAGGCCATCCCAGAAAGGCCAGGCCGTCTTTGAGGGAAGTGACTCAACTGACCGCAGTCAGGTGGTTTAGATGCCAATGTGTGCCAGACAGCTGCCATGAAAAGGAGGCTCCTGGCTCTAGAACAGTGCCAAGTAGGAGCAAGTGCATCCCTGGTTGATGGCGACACAGTGGTGTAGCCAAGCTCCGGCAGGGAAGAGCGTGGCGGAGGCCCCCACCTAGTCTGTGATAGGTGGCCCAGTTCTGGGGAGACGTTGCTGGGAGGTCACTGGTGAGGGTCAAGAGTATGATGACCCCACCAGTGGATTATCCCGAGCCTCAGCAGTCTCCCAGAAGCTCTGGTGGCACAGTGGGTAAGGCACTCAGCTACTAGCTAACCAAAAGATCAGCACTTCCAGCTCCCAGGCCACTGCACAGGAGAAAGATGAGGCAGTCAGCTTCCCTAAAGACTGACAGCCCTGGAGACCCTGTGGGGCAGTTCCACTCTGTCCTCTAGGGGCGCTGTGAGTCAGAATCCACTCCACGGCAGTGGGTGTGGTTTGGGCTTTGCTTCTGTGAAGACTGACAGCCTTGGAGACCCTGTGGGCAGTTCCACTCTGTCCTCTAGGGGCGCT
>NW_006921943.1:1892864-1919631 GCF_000298275.1 Orycteropus afer afer | reverse complement strand
GGGCAGTTCCACTCTGTCCTCTAGGGGCGCTGTGGGTCAGAATCGACTCCACGGCAGTGGGTGTGGTTTGGGCTTTGCTTCCATGAAGATTGACAGCCTTGGAGACCCTGTGGGCAGTTCCACTCTGTCCTCTAGGGGCACTGTGGGTCGGAATCGACTCCACGGCAGTGGGTGTGGTTTGGGCTTTGCTTCCAAGAAGATTGACACCTTGGAAACCCTATGGGGCAGTTCCAGTCTGAGTCAGAATCAACTCCACTGGGGTAGATCTGGTTGAGTTTGGGCTTGGAGCTGTATCAGCAGCCAGCGATGGCCTCTTCCTTTCACGTAGAAAGGCTGGGGCTGAAGTCACTTCATCTGTGGCTACCATGGTGCCAACACAGCTATGGACTTCGAACCTTCTTCAGTCTGAGTCTTTGTGAGTCCAGCGGTTTCCCGGCAGTGGGGTGCGTTGGGTGTGGTCTGTGCCATTTTCCATTCTGTGAGTCACCAAGCATTCTGCTTCCACCACTGCCTCACAACCCCAAAACGGATGCAGTAGGACTCCAATCTGGCTGCAGGAACGTGAGCTGACCCTCCCATGTGCCACCATTGGACACATGATGAAGAGCAATCAGAACACAGTGAGGTGCGGTAGTCTTAGAACGCAACAGGACGGCCTAGTTTCCCAGGCCTCGCAAGTGTTCCTTGACAGAGTGTGGGGGCACCGTTGTTATAGCTCTTGGTTTAGTGGGAAATATTTGAGTTTTCCTTCTCTGATAGGTTTCTGCCTTACACCAGTTCTGGCTTTTGTAGCTTTCTCTAGTAATAATGGGAGTTTTGACTCACTTAATGTTTTCCTTTATATATTAAAACCCATTGTATATGTCATGCTGTTGTTGTTAGGTGCCACAGAGTTGCTCCTGACTCATAGGGACCCCATGTACAACAGAAGGAAACGCTGCCTGGCCCTGTGCTGTGCTCACAGTCTTGCTGTGTTTCAGCCTATTGGTGCAAGGCTGGCGGTTCAAACCCACCAGCCACTCCTCCGAAGGAAGGTTGGGCAATCTGCTTCCATAGTGATACCACCTCAGAAACCCAAGGAGGGGCTGCTATGAGTTGGGTTTGACTCAATGGCAGTGAATTTTAGTTTGTATGTCATAACTGTAATAATATCATGGATATCAGCTTTGAAACGACAAGAACCACCAAGCATACTGAGCACCTGCTGTGTACCAGACGCTTTGCAAGCTTCTCATTATTCCCTCAATAAACTGGCAAAGCGCATATTCATCCCACCTTTGGTCCAGGCAGAACTGAGGCTCAGAGAGGCAGGGGAGCTTGCTGAAAGCTAAGAGCCCATAAGTTCAAGAAGCAGGATTCAGCTGCAAGTGGGAGTTTGTTCCTTCCCCCAATCTAGTTCTCACTTATGTTTCAATATTTTGGTATTAACCAAAATATGACTTACATACTGTTAATCCCGTGGAAGTATGTAAATCTGAATTCCGTATCCACTAGGGTTGGGAAAATTCGTAAGAGTCTCACTTGGCTATCGAATATTCAGAGCAGTTAATTCAATTTGCAAATCATGATCAGGTAATTTTTTACATTTTTTGTATTCTCTGAAATGCAGATATATTAAGTGTACAGGTTGGTTCCTTTTTTACAAATTCACATCTCTGTGTAACCCAAGACCTGTTCAGGTGTCAAATATCTCCGTCACACTAGAGCTCCTCGTTGGTCCCTGCTCACCCACATAGGCCACCACTGCTCAGTTCCTCTCAGTAAAGACACATGTTGCCTCTTCTCAGCTCCACGTGGGGTCACACCGTAGGCACTGGTGCACTATGGCTGCCTGAACACATTGCCACAAACGTAGCCAATTCTACTTGTTCTTCTTTGTACAGGAATGCATTTTGTTACACACAGTGTTATCTCATGAACATCCCATTACCACAAGGACCCCCTGTATTTCCATTTAATAACCACACCTCCCCCCACCCCATGCCCATCTGTAATTCCTAGACACCAGGAATTTGTTCTCCATTCCTAAAGTTTTGTCATTTCAAACACATTATATAAAAGGAATCAAACAGTATGTGGCCTTTGGGATTGGCTTTTTTCACTGAGCAGGATTCCCAGGGAATTCTTGACCATCTTGCATATTCCAATAAATTGGTCCCTTTATTGCTGAGAGTATTGCAAGGTATGTAGACACTACAATGTGGTTGTTGTTGTTGTTGTTATGTGCCGTCGAATCGTCCCCAGCTCATAGCGACCCCTCCTTGGGTTTCTGAGGCAGTATCACTACGGAAGTAGGATTGCCCAACCTTCCTTCCGAGGATTAACCATTTACCTATGGAAGGATATTTGAGCTGTTTCCAGTTTGGAGCTATTCTAGTCACAGCTACTGTGAATATTTGGCTGCAGGCTTTTTTATTTCTCAAGAAATATGCAGAAGAGTTCAACTTCCAAGTGATACGATCCCTGAGCAAATCATCCCGGAAGCTGGACTCTATGAGGAAGAACGTGGCATCAGGATTGGAGGAAGGCTTATTGACAACCTGCAATATGCAGACAACACAACCTTGCTGTCTGAGAGTGAGGATGACTTAAAGCACTTACTGATGAAGATCAAAGACTACAGCCTTCAATGTGGATTACACCACAACCTAAGAAAACAGAAATCCTCACAACCGGACCAATAAAGAACATCATGACAAATGGAGGAAAGACTGAAGTTGTCAAGGATCTCATTTTACTGGATCCACAATCAACGTCCATGGAAGCAGCAGTGAAGAAATGAAACAACGTAGTGCACTAGGCAAATCTGCTAAAGATCTTAAAGCGTTCAAGAGGCAAAGATGTCAGTTTGAAGACTAAGGTGTGCCTGACCCAAGCCATGGTATTTTCAATAGCCTCATATGTGTGTGGAAAGTGGGCAATGAATAAGGGAGACTGAAGAAGAATTGATTCATTTGAATTGTGGGGTTGGTGAACAATATTGAATATACCAATATACCATGGACTGCTAGAAGAACCAACAAGTCTGTCTGGGAAGTACAGCCAGAATGCTCCTTAGAAGCAAGAATGGCTAGACTGTGCCTCTCGTACTTGGGTCATGTTGTCAGAAGGGACCAGTCCCTGGAGAAGGATGTCATGCTGTATAAAGCAGAGGGTCAGCACATAAAGGGGAAGGTCTTGAACGTGACGGACTGACACGGTGGCTGCACTACGGGCTGAAGGGCAGCAACGAGTCTGGACGGCGTGGGACCGGGTAGTGTTTCATTCGGTGCTCATAGGTTCGCTATGAGTCGAAACGGACTTGACAGCACCTCACAGCAACAAGGACACTTGCAGGTGTAGCCTTATATAAGAAACAACAAAACTGCTTTGTGGGATGGCTGCACCATTCTGCAGTCCCACCAGCAATGTCTGAGAGCTCAGCCTCCTCACCAACATTTAGTATTGTCTCCATTTTAAATCTAGCCCTCTGATAGGCACGTAGTGCTGCTGCACTGTGGGTTTACTTTGCACGTCTCTGGTGGATAATGGTGCTGGACGACTTTTCCTGCTCCCGTTTGTCATCTGAGTTGTCTGTTAATATCTCTTGCCCATTTTCTGACAGGACCATTTAATCTTTTACTGTTGAATTTTGAGAGTCCTTTATATATCTTCAACATAACATAGAATCTTAGGACTAGTCTGTAAGTCATCTATTAATATCCATGTGGAGTTATAATATCAATGTGAAAGGATGCATGGGCTTTATTTTTCCACTTTGGTTTTTGACAGTGGTTTTCATCTTGAGGCTGAAAAACAGTTAGAGGACATTTTAAAAGAGGTACTAATATATTCAAAACCTGATCACATGCTTTTGATATCTAGTTGTTAATCAGAGAATAACTAACAACAAAGATTGTTTCAACACCACAGTTTACAGAGTATATGCAATCTGCATGCTGAGTAATAATCCCAGAAGGTGGATTATATGGAGAAGAACACAGCATCAGGATTGGAACTCATTAGCAACCTGCAATATGCAGATGGCACAACCTTGCTTCATTTCATGTTGCTTGCTGAACATGAAGAAGACTTGAAGTACTTACAGATCAAGATTAAAGACTGCAGCCTTCAGTATGAATTACACTTCAACATAAAGAAAACAAAAATCCTCACAACTAGGCCAATAAGCAACATCATGATAGAGGAAGAAATGGTTGAGGTCAAGGATTTCATTGTGATTTGGTCCACAATCAGCACCCATGAAAGCAGCCATCAAGAAACCCAATGACATATCGCACTGGGCAGATCTATTGCAAAAGACTTCTTGGAAATGTTCACAAGCAGAGGTGGCACCCGGAGGGCTGAGGAGCAACCGACCCAAGCCTGGTGTTTTCAGTCACCCCATATGCATGTGAAAGCTGGACAGGGAACAAGTAAGACAAAAGAAGAGTTGATGCATTTGAACTGTGGTGTTGATGAAGAATATTGAAAACACCATGACTGCCAGAAAAATGAACAAATCTGTCTTGGAAGGAGACAGTTAGAGTGGGTTTCAGAAGCAAGGATGGTGAGACCTTGCCTCACAGACTTTAGACACATTGCCAGGAGGGCCCAGTCCTGGAGAAGGACATCCTGCCTGGTAAAGCAGAGGGTTAGCAAAAAATAGGAAGACCCTCAACGAGATAGACTGGCACAGTGGCTATGACGATGGGCTCTAGCATTGCGATGATGGCCCCTAACAACAGTGTAGCCTTAGGACTTTGAGTCGACTCTTCTGGGGGTCCCTCAGAAGGCTATCGTCCTCCGAGTCTTCTCCCAGAGCAGGGCTAGGCTGCGCCACTGGGTGTGGGCTGGGAAGGCTTGCCACGTGCCCTCTGCCGCTCGGCGCGGGAGCTGTGGAGCCCCTTCCCCTCCTTCCCAGTCGTGTTGTTGGCTGTTTGCTTTCCTCGACTTGGCAGGAGCAATCTGTTGCACTGCTACTTCCCAACAGCATCATTTTGACATATTTGGATTCAGCAGGGATATTTCTCTGTTTGAATTCCCCAGCACTACCCAGGAATATTCAAATCTCAGAACAGTTTCCAATGAATTCTTTTTTTAATCTATTCATTATCTCCCTCTCCCTACCCATGTGTATCTCTGTCTCTCCCTTTCCCTCCGTGTGTGTGTGTGTGTGTGTGCGTGTGTGTTGCCCTGGGTGGCATAAAGGGTTAAGCACTTGGCTACTAGCCATAAAAGGAGTCCTCGTGGTGCAGTGGTTTAGTGCTCAGCCGCTAGCTAAAAGACCGGCAGTCTGAATCCACCAGCCACTCCATGGGAGAAAGATGAGGCAGTCTGTTTCCTTGGAAACCTTATAGCAGCAGTTCTGCTCTGTCCTATAAGGTCACTATGAGTCACAATCAACTTGACGACAATAGGCTTTTTGGATTTTTACCAAAAGGTTGGTGGTTCAAACCCACTAAGAGGCACCTCAGAAGCCAGAGCTGGTGAAGTGTTTCCGAAAGATCACAGCCTTGGACACCTGTGGAGCAGTTGGACCACACACATGGGGTCGCCATGACCAATAGGAACCCCCACAACACGCACACACACAAACCTTACTTCCAGCCCTAAGCTTTTGGGGCAGGAACTGTGCTCTTCGCATTGGTAGGCACTAAACACCTGTATTTGGGAAAGATCAATGAATTTCATAAAGCCATTTATTGACCAGGCCCCAAGAAAAGGCAGAATTCTCTGTCTCTCTCCCCTCATGCACTGAAGCATGAGCATTTGAGTATTTTTGCCATTTTCTAAATAGTACTGATCCACAGACTAGAACCAAAAATCCTTCATGGGTGTCATTTGTTTTCTGTCTTCACCAATATTGGAATTATGGAAGCTGATGCCTTTGGAAGATAAGAGATAACCAGAGATGGCTGCAAAGCTGTAAGTATCGGGGGGCTGGTGAGCTATTTAGGGACCACTGACATTGTTCACATTAAAACACCATATTCCCACCAGAAGAAGACCACCAACAAACCGACACCATCAGGTCTGAGGAGTTGCCTGCTGTGTCTGATCTGGTGCTCCCCTGGGGGGAGAATGAGCTGGAATTCTGCTCAAGGCGCCTTCCCGCATGCCTGCAGCTGGTGAATCGGGTAATGCTCCCAGTTCCTGAGCACAGGTCTTTGAACCAGCACCGATGAGAAGATGATCTAGGTGATCACTCTCTGTGTGTACAAAGTTCTGCCACTGAGCACAAAGAGATGTGTCCACGGCAGACGAGGAGCTGGCCCATGATCCCGTACGGAAATCCTCTCCTTAATGTAGGTGTTCTTAGCTGCTGCTTAATTAGTAAACTCAGGCAATCACACTAGACTCTTGGATCCCCGCATGGGAATCCCATTCCAGCAGTAAAGTTGCATCTGGCGTGCTATTGTCTGCAGTGCACCGTGTTTCCCTGCCAGCTCTTGGTTTGAGTGAGGGCTCTGTTGTTTTGTGTACTCGATGCTTTTCAGCCAGCCTCTGTGGTGCCTGCGATGCCCGCTTTCCCTCGTGCTTCCTGGGCATGAAGTCCAAGCCCCTCAGTGTCCCCTGACCACCATCCTGCAGGTTCCCATTGATACAGGCCATCTACCATCTTCCCAGCGTCAGCGCAGGCACCGACACTGCTCAGTGACGGGCAAGGAGTTGGAGGAGAGGCACAGCTGCTCTGCTTTCTGCAGGGACTCACGCTTCACCTGCTTGAAGCCTTCTGTTGTCACCGGCTTAAAGGCCAGAGAACTGGAATGTCTGCACGAACTCATATCTGTCCACTCTGACTGTGGCCTCGAGCCAGCAGCAAACCCCATGTGTTTTCAGGGGGAGGCAAGGATGTCTAAGAGTTGGCTCTTCCAGAGCCTTCAGCAGCCCTCCCACCTTCCCTGTCTGTTTTAGAATAAAATCATGATCCCAACTCAGCAACAGAGAGTGAATCCAGCTCATGTCCAGAAACATCGCAGATGGAGCATCTTCTACAGATAATTATTCCACTACATTTCAGGCTAACGTTTGTACTCAGACTTATGGCGATTTCAATGGCTTAGCCTTTTTCCAGACTCGTAAACTAGTCCCAGTGAAGTCGCCCTGGACTCCCGCGGACTGTTTCCTCTGCTACAAATACATGAGCAGCGCTTTTTGAAATCTACATGATTGTTTCTACGATCTGCAGTGTTATTTGATCTCTGCTTCATCCGAGGGACGCTCTCCGGACTGTGGAAGCGTGTAGGCACTCAGGGTTTTGAGTGCTGACCCTCTGACGTGGCCCGTGAGCCCCCTTCCTTCTCCAGCTTCGAGAAGACGTGTGCCCCGTGCCTCCCCTCTGCCTTCATTGCCGTCTGCTGCTTCATTCATTTCCTTCCCCGGATCCGACTGCTGTGTCCTGGTGGTTCATCCTGAGCAATGTCGAGTGACAGCCACAAGGTGTTGGCCTTGGTGCTGATAACCACACTATGCAGGCCACGATTTCCTCCCCCGGGGCCGGTGGACAGACCTCGCATTTCAACAGCTCATTCAGCCCCATGGCATCCCATCCGTGTGCGCCAGGAACTGCCCCTGGCTACGGGGCAGGCTGTGTGAGCTGGATCGGCAAGCTGCAGTCTTTGGTGTCGAAGCTGGAGAACGAACCTTCAGATCTGATACACATTCAGAGACTGCCAGCGTGGTCAGCCGCCGCAGCACGCTAACGCTCACACGTGGACCCTCCCGACATCTGTGCAGACACAGTCCTCCGTCTCTGCACGTCTCAGGGGCAGCTTACTCGTCCACCTTCCGCCGCTGAGGAAACTGACAGCATAAGCAGCACAGCGGGTGAGGGTGACGCCCAGATTCCAGCTGAGGCCACTCGTCATAGTCGCAGTCCTGTCAACATTCAGACATCTAACCGAGCTCCCCAAGCGGGGACTGGCTGAGTTAGCGGCTGGCAACGGGGCCCTGACTCCAGGGCAGCTGTGCACAGTGGAACGGGTTGCTGCCCAGTCCTGCGCCAGCCCCCTGTGCAGAGATCGGGCCGCTGTGGCCTCCCCAGGGTTTTCACTGGTTGATTTTCCAAAGGAGATCACCAGGCCTTTCTGCCTGGTCTGTCTGACTCTAGAAGCTCCCCCGATCTGCCCAGCAACCCTGTGCAATGCAAGCCTCCACAGACAGAAATGTGGGGTGCACTGGCTGGGAGTCAAACCCGGGTCCCCTCTCCTTAGGCGAGAGCTCTGCCCCTGAACCACCGCTGGCCCTCCCACCCTAGAGAGTCTGAGGCTTTCAATGGCCTGGCCAGCAGAGCCGGGGTCCAGCAGGCCTTGTCCTGAAAACACTCATTTAGCTCCACCCTCAGAGGCAAAACGTTGGCAAAGTTTTATTACAGCACTTTTCTGACTGTCTGGAGGGACCCTTAAATTGAAAACTCGTAGCAACTTGACTATGGACTGAATTGCAGCTCAGTTTCGGAGTAGCTGGGTAGGGCTTGGGCTTTCACGTCCCAGGATTTTGCTTTCGTTTGAACCCTTTCAGGAGGACTGTGTAGTTAGAGAGTAACTCCTTCTGTTGAGGTGATCCATTTTAGAATAAATACTGTGTGAAGAGTATACTAAGAGTTGGAAGTTCTAAATAAATTCATATTGCAGCAAATCAGAAAGCACTATTTAAGTACACAAATGAAAACAATAAAAGAGTTGCTCTCAAGTTGAGCCCACGTATGGCACCGCGTGCGTCAGAGGCAAGCTTGCTCCACGGCATATTCAATGGTGGTTTCCACGGTAGGCAGCCGGGCCTTTCTTCGAGGGCACCTCTGGGCGGATGTGCATCACCAGTCTCTGGATTAGCAGCTGAGCACAGTAACTGTTTGCACCACCAGGGTTGGTGCTAAATAGTTTTTCTGTAAATCTGTGGCCACAATAACATCTGCTCTATCAGGGCCAACAGGGTTGATGTCTCCTGTGGGTCCAGTGAGGAACAGGCAAGAAAACAATAAAATGCATTATGCAGTATCCTCACCACTAATTTATCCCTTCCTACAGCTCAGAATTTCTAAGCTGTTAAGAATGATCCAAAAATAGACCTTCCTTCCATTCAAGCTTCCTCTGAGAAAAAAATCATGAGCACACTCACTGCCTACAAGCGGTTACAGAGTCAAGCCAGAGCTGAGGAAGCGTTCCGTGGGGAGCCCTCAGAATCGGTGACAGAGTCCCGTGCAGATCCACGCTGCCAGCCGCGTCCCCGGTGCCCAGACAAAGCGCGCACCATTAATGTGGCGTCCCAGCTAGAAGACGGCCATGGCGTCACACTACGGGGCTTGCAGAGGACTCCATCCTCTCGGCACGAGGACCGGGCTGGCATCTTCCAACAATTCCGCCTCACAAAGGCAATAGGTTTCGTGTGTGGCAGTGATAGGGAAGGAAGCAAAAAGCAGAAGCCCGCTTTGCGACATGCGTATGGCGCTGGCATCGGAAGAACGAGTTGTTGGAAGAGCAAAGCCAGCCTCTGAGCTGCCACCCGGCAGGGGCCCTGGGGCGTGGGCTCTGGGTCCCAGTCTCCTCCGGGGGTGCCTCCGTGTGGACGGGGGAGTCACCGGGCTGGGACCGGGGGTGCTGAGCTCCCCAACCCGCAGCCACGTGGCGCCCTGCTCTCCTGCGCCCACTCCATCGCGCTTCGGGCGCCCGTTGCTGCCCCTGCCGGCCGCCAGGCTGTCCCCGGCTCGGTCTCGCTGCCACTGGGCCCTGGGTCCCAGTCTCCTCCGGGGGTGCCTCCGTGTGGACGGGGGAGTCACCGGGCTGGGACCGGGGGTGCAGAGCTCCCCAACCCGCAGCCACGTGGCGCCCTGCTCTCCTGCGCCCACTCCATCGCGCTTCGGGCGCCCGCTGCTGCCCCTGCCGGCCGCCAGGCTGTCCCCGGCTCGGTCTCGCTGCCACTCCGCCCTGGCTCGGGTGCGCGGGGCCAGGGGCCCTGCTGGCCGCCCTCGGAGCCCTGTTTTGTGGAGGCTCTTCCTGCAGACTCGTCTCCGGAGGAGGAGGGCCAGGAACGCTGCCCACACGGCCGACCTGTCCCTTCGTGGACATCTATTGAAACTGATGGATGTAATGCCTCCTATCTGCCAAGCTGTCATTCAAGCCAGGGGGGATTTGGACGAAGACAAGGCAAGCATTGTAAAAATGACTTTGTGATGGCGTTTATTGAGCTGGCCTTGAACTCCCGTGTACAGTGAGACGGAAAACCATGTCTCCTGCAGAAACGACTTGGTGTAAACGCGACGAGACGCTCTGTAAGGGGCTGGGGGGCTGTCTCCCCCTGGTCTGCGCTGCAACGTGAGAGCGCGCCCAGGACCCCAGCTGTCGGCGGCGCTGTGTGAACGTACACACGCACTGAATTGCTCCCATCAGGACTTACAGATGCAGTTGTGCAATGTGCTCTTTTTGCATTCGAAATCAGGGACGGAACAGATGGGGAGAGCTCAGTCTGAAACAGGGCGTCCATTAAGACCCCTGTCCTCCGGTGCTGCGCGCCACTGGCGATGAGCTTATCACGGCCGGGAACGCCCACTGGCACAGGGGACGCGCCTCCAGGACAGGGCCACTTCCTGCCGCGCCGGCCACCGAGCGTGGCTCGGGCAGGCGGGCTCCGGTTGCTTTGCCACGCCTTTAGCTTTAAACGAGGAAAGTCAATAAACAGCTGACGCTTGCCAATGCTTTGCTGCTGGGTTATGTTTTCTCTTCTCTCCAGATGTGCGGAAATGTGTAGTTCCAGATGCAGCACCTCCAACAGGGTAACCGTGCTCCTGTCATGAGTCATTGTCTTGCCTAATGAGCCTGGGTCAGGCGTCTGGGCTTATGGCACTGCCCAGGGCTGTTCTCACCTCCTGGGGCTCGGCAGACCCTGCCAGAAAGCAGGGCACACTACAGGGAGCCACCAGAGCTCCCCGACTTTATGGTGACAGGACCCCAGCCACTGGGTTTAGTGCCACCATGACAAAATGCTGGCTCTCAACTTCTCTCGTGCCCCACACGTATGCAAATATTCTCTTTTTAAAACGAGTATTTGATTGTGTTCTGAGTGGTTGACACAGCAGCTGAGGTTCCCTTTCAACAGTTTCTACAGAATTGTTCCATGACAGGCCACAGCCTTCACAACGGTGAGCATTCTCTTGGTCCCCAGTCAGGTGGTTCCATTTCCTTCATCTAGTTTCCCTGTCCCCTTACTTTCGCATCTTTGTTTTAAAGTCATTGTTGACCATTTGGTCTCATAGAGATGATTTTTTACAGGAGCACGGTACTCACAGATGACATTCATTATGTTGCAAGTGATCTGTGATGTGGCTAAAAGGTGACCTCAGAGGCTGGTTTAAAGAATATCTCCAGGCAGTAGCTTCAGGGAGTCCTCCGGTCTCAAGCAGCCCAGTAAGTCGGGGTAGTTTTGTTTGTTTGTTTGTTGAAATGGAGATTCTGTTCCAGACTTTCCTTCCATCCTGTCAGGATCCATCTGTTGTGGCCTGCTCAGAGCAATCAGTAGGGGTAGCTGGGCACCATCTAGCTCCTCTGGTCTCAGGGTGGTCAAGGCTGTGGTTGGTGTAGACGGTCCACTAGACTAGTTTCTTCTTTGAGTCTTTGATTTCCTTTTTTCATTTTTGCTCCGGACGAGTAGAGACCAGTAGTTGTATCTTAAGTGAATATTCTTTTAAATACAGAAAATTAATACTCAACCCTGTACAAATTCATGACTCCCCTTTTGGCAACACTGCCAGTGGCAAACAGCCTCTAGAAACACAACTGAAAAATACTGAGTTTCCTCCAAGATTAGGACAGAAGTGGGAGTAGCTCCCTGTGTAACCTGGGCTGAGTCCAGCCAGCACACCGAGCGCGTTTCCTCGGTGTTACAGGAGGGCGAACAATGGCTGCCACGCTCCCTCCTGTGGCAGGTGATAACAAGAGGCTGCCGCGTGGGGCCAGGTTGTACTCAGGGGAGGGCGAGAAGTGTTATGCTGGACTATGTCCCCTAAGAAGGTGTGGGTATGTTCGGGTTCTAACCCCTGCGTCTGCTAATGTGATCTTGTTGAGGAAAATCTTTGAAGACAGTAGCAGTCAGTTTGTCCTGGAGTAGGGTGGGCCCCAGTCCTAATCCTTCGTGAGTTGTGGCTGTTGGTTTTGGTCAGTCACCCCTGACTCAGGACGACCCCCTGCGTGCAGAGTAGAACTATAGTAGCGTTTTCAAGGCTGTGACCTTTCGGAAACAGACTGGCAGGTCTGGCTTCTCAGGTGCCTTTGAATAGGTTCAAACCACCCACGTTTTGGCTAATAGTCAACAGCTTTAACCATCTGCATCACACAGGGACACCTCCTTTCTGAGCAGTGTCGTATAATGGGGAGAGCAGTCATGGAGAGATGTCCACAAAGGGGACAGACACGAGTGTCCATCCCCAAGCCAAGGACCACCTCGTCTACCAGAAGCTGAAAATAACGAAGACAGATCCTCCCCAACGGTCAGCAGACACCTCCGCCTGCTGATGCCTTGAACTTGGGCTCCCAGCCTCCACCACTGAGAAAGTATATTTCTGTTCTCTAAAGCCACCGACTGCCTGGTCTTCTGCTTGGCAGCCGTAGGACATGAAGGACAGGACAGTGGAGGGCGACTGTGCCTGGAGGTTATGTTGTGCAGAACTTGGAGGTGAGTGGAGAAAGGGCCGAGGTGACCTGGAATGGCAGGAACTGACCAGCGGACAGTGAGGTGTAAAGCAAAGCACATGTGCTCAGGGCATTCAGCAGGAAAGGTGAGTCCTGAGGACCCGTATGACCGGGAAAAGAGGAGAAAAGCGCCTGAAGAAGTCGAATATTTGGGGCAGAAGGAATCGGGAAGGAAGGGTGGGTGCATTTCTGAGGTTGCTGCCATCTTTCTTAAACCGCAGGCTTGGGGGATGTTAAACAGCGTCTTCCCTCTGCAGGAATGCAGGGTCTGAACCCAAGTATACCCCATCTGAGTGTCCCTGAGCTGCCGCCACACCCCACCACCCCCTCTCTGCTGCAGCAAGAAAGAAGGCCAAAGGGTGGAGGGGCTGCCACTTTGGTGGAGAGAGATGACAGACGGGTTCCTTTAGGGGCAGGGCAGCCAGCGAGGAGGTGGCTCCGTGGGCCTGTGTGAGTGGTGCACTCGGTCACAGCAACCGGGGCCGTGGAGGACACCTAGTGCCAGACCTACTGAGGTAGGGCTTCTTGAGGTCGGGCTGCGGGTGTCTGTACAAGAAGCCCCAGTGGCCATGCAATCAGGCAGCAGAGTGGAGAGCTGGTCTGAAGGTAGCAGGGCATGGTTACATGCACTGTCAGTGCTGTGTCCTGACGCCACCCTCAACGAACACACGACAGGCGCTCCTTCCAGCCCTGCCCGGACCAGCTGCCCAACCCACCCGGGCCACCTTCCTGACCCAGACCACCTTCCTCCCCAGCGGCTCTCCCCGCTCCTCAGAAGGAAGGCTGGGCAATCTACCTGCGTAGTGATACCGCCTCGGAAACCCAAGGAGGGGTGGCTTTGAGGCGGGCCTACTGCATGGCAGTGCTTGCGTTTGCATTTGTGGCGCTCCCCACCTCTGCTCCACACGCCCCCCGTCTCTGTATCCATTTCCACTGCTTCCCTCTTGGGAGCCTCTCTTTCCACCCTAGGGCTCCCATGTGAGACGGTCCTCATCCTTCAAGGCCGCCCTCCACCTCGCATCCTCTGAGTCTTTCTGGACGCTTGGCCAGCACCAGGACAAGACCTGCAGTGATGGCCTCTTGCTTGTGCTGTGCAGTCATATTGACCTCTGGGGCCCAGCCATCGCCAGAGGTTCTTGTTCAAAATGCAGAGCCCTGGGTCCCATTCCCAGCCCTGCTAGCCGCCAGGTGCATCTGTCATGAGCGTCTGGGGGATAGTGATGCAGGCGGCCCTTGAGCCAGCTGCTGAGATCATCCAAGCTCCCACTTCTCAGCTGGCTCTCCCTGGGCTTGGTGTGGGGGTCCAAGCCCCTCCATGGAATCACAAGCTTCTCTTTCCTCTCTGCCTGCCAGTGCCCACCCCACATCGTGGCTGGCATGTGGCAGGTGCCGAGAAATGTTTGGGGAAATAAATTCCGAGTAGGACTGGCACAGATGACCCATTTGGGGACCAGAGACAGTGGGGAAATAAAAAAGAAAAGCTGGTAACACCTGCCAAGGTGGACAAATGAAGGGAAATCCCCGGGACTGTGAGAGGAGGCAAACAGTGAGACTGGAAGGTAGACCAGTGTGTGTGTGTGTGTGGGGGGGGGGTACAGTGTGGCCTGAGAAGCAGAATGAGGACAAGCAGCCCGTACATGCCAGACAGGACATGATGGTGGACGAGCAGGAGGGATGTCAGAGAGCAACTCACAGAAGGTGTTTACTCAGATGTCCAGGAAGGAACGAGCCAGGCAACGTGGACAACTGAAGAACAAAAACAACTAGTGCAGGTGAGACCCTGCAGGATGGTGGATGAGCCCACGGAAAGGGGGCTTTGCCCTTAAGGGAGAAGGAACCGGCATGGGTGACAGGGACGGGAACCACTGAACCCGAGACCCAGGGGGTGGGACGGGGCATCGGAAGTCAGAGCCCCATCCCTCCTGACACCACCTCTCACAAGGCCACTACTGCAGCCCTCTCCTGAGACCACACCTCCCTCCTCTCAGCCTGGTCCCCGAGGCACCCCATCAGCTCAATGGGTACTTAGTGAGACTCACTGCGGGCCCAGCAGGACTGGGAAATGAGAGGTTCTCTTGAAGCTTCCAGAGTGGCGGAGAGAGACAGGTTAACAAGCTGAGAACAAAAACAGAGAAGGGAGGCAACCTGTCAGAGTTGGGAGGTGAGGTGAGGACTGTGCCAGGGGTGAAGTCACAGGAGGGGACCTTGCACAGGGGTGGAGTCACACGAGACTGGTGAATTATGGGTCACAACCTGAGGGCTGCTTTGGTTTTCCTGGAGCTGCCTGATCCAAACACTACCAACCTGGTGGCTTACATTGTTATGCTGTTGTTAGGTGCAGTCAAGTTGGTTCTAACTTACAGCCACCCCGTGTACAAGAGAAGGAAACGTCGCCCAGTCTCACATCATCCTTGCAACAGTTGGTATGATTTACCCCGATGTGTCACCTACTGTGTCCGTCCATCACAGAGAGGGCCCTCCTCTCTTTTGTTGACCTCCACTTCACCAACCATGATGTCCTTCTCCAGGGACTGGTCTCTCTTGATAACGTGTCCAGAGTACCTGAGCTTAAGCCTTATCATCCTTCCTTCTAAGGAGCCTTCTGACTGTCCTTCTTCCAAGACAGAATTACTCATCCTTCCTGCAGCCCACTGTATAGTCAATATTTTTCACCAACATCATAACTCAAATGCATCATTTCTTCTTTGGTCTTTCGCATTTATTGTCCAACATTTGGATGCATATGAGGTAATTGGAAAGACGGTGGCTTGGTCAGGCTCATCTTAGTCCCCAGGTGACCTCTTTGCTTTGTAACATTTTAAAGAGGTCTTTTGCAGCAGATTTGCCCAAAGCAATATGTCGTTTGATTTCTTGGCTGCTGCTTCCACAGGCATTGACTGTGGATCCAAGTAAAATGAAATCTTTGACAACTGTCATCTTTTCTCCATTGATTGTGATGTTGCTTATTGGTCTAATTGTGAGGATTTTTGTTTGCTTTATGTTGGGATGTAATCTATACTGAAGGCTGTAGTCTTTGATCTTCATCAAATATTTCAGGTCTTCTTCATTTTCAGCAAGAAAAGTTGTGTCATCTGCATATCACAGGTTATTAATGGTTCTTCTTCCGATCCTGATGCCATGTTCTTCTTCACACAGTCCAGCTTCTTGAATTACTTGCTCAGCACACAGATTGAATAGGTATGGTGAAAGGATACAATCCTTAAGCACACTTTTCCTCATTTTAAACCAGGCAGTATCCCCTTGTTCTGTAAATTTCAATAATAGTAGTATTAACTGGTCTTCTTTGTAGGTATATGGATATTATCCTATCACTGATAGTGTTGTACTTCAGGATAGATCTTGAAATACTCTTTTTGATGATGAATGTGACCCCATTCCTCTTCACTTTGTCAGTCGTAGCATAGTAGACCATATGATTGTCAGATGCAAAATGGCCAAAACCAGTCAGTCCATTTCAGCTCACTAATGCCCATGATAAGCATTCCATTTCATTTTTGACAACTTCCAATTTCCCTAGATAAAGTCTGCAGACTTCATACATTCCATGTTCTGATTATTAGTGGATGTTTGCAGCTGTTTCTTCTCATTTTGGACTGTGGCACATGAGCAATGAAGGTCCAGAAGGCTTTACTCCATCCACCTCGTTAAGGTTGACTCTACTTTGAGGAGGCTCCTCGCCAGTCATCTTTTTGAGTGTCTTCCAACTTGAATTGCTCATCTCACAGTACCGTATAAGTGTTCCACTGTTGTCGATGAGGATTTCACTGGCCCATTATTTTAGAAGTACATTACCAGGTCCTTCTTCCTAGTCTTTCTTAGTCTAAAAGCTCTGAAACCCATACACCATGGGTGACCCTGCTGGTATTTGAAATCCTGGTGGCTGAGTTTCGAGCATCACATCAATATGCAAGCCATACTGACAATGAGTGGTGGGGTGGCTTATAAGAACAGAAATGCATCCTCTCACAGTTCCAGCAGACTCTGAATTCAGGGTGTCAGCAGGGCCATGTTCACTCCAGTGGCTCGAGGGGAAGATTTTCCTTGGCTCTTCTGGCCCTGGTGGCCCAGGTGTTCCCTGTCTTGCAGCTGCAGCATCACTCCCTCTCTGCCTCCCTTTCACATGGCATCCTTCCTTAGTGTGTCAGAGTTTCATCTCTTGTTTGATGAGGACAGCACTAGATAGGTTTAGGGCCCATTCTACTCCAGTGTAGCCTCTGTTAACTGATCATATCTTCACAGCCCTTGTTTCTAAACAAGTTCACCTTCCTGGGTACTGGACTTAGGACTTCAACACAAATTTGGGAACACAATTCAATCCTTTCAAGAGGTGAGTGGGACTCAGAGAAGGACCAGCAGACATTCCCGTAGAAAGAGCAATGTGAGCAGACACAGATACCAGGGAGGGTAAGTCTATCTTTACTGCTCAAAGATGGAGTGCATCTGGGTCAGGGGTGGTGGGCGAGACATCACTTAACAAATATTCAGCCTATGTGCAAAGCACACTTAAAGACACTGAGATATACCATGTCAAGGGAGAAACTCTACCAGGACCCTGCCTTCTTTGGGGAGCTTACATCCAGCATGGGGACCCAGTGTTCTCAGGGAGGCTATGGATTTAGATCTTACCCTGCAGTTACTTCTGATCATCCCAGGCTACTTCCCTCTTGGATGGCTTGGTACATGCTTTTTCCCCAATATGCATACTGCTCCCCTCTGTATGACGAACTCCTATCCACCCCTCTAAGGCCCTGAGGATCTCACCCATTGCCTCCTTTATAAAGCCAGTACCTAAATACTCTGTAGATCTCAAGTACTCTATAGATCTAATCCTCCCATTGAATACTCCCACAGCACATTAAGGGCAAGCCAATTAAAACATTTGTCACAATGGGCCATTCTTGTGTCTATGCCTGCCTTCCCCAGTACCCCTGTGCCTTCAGGAAGTTCTGGTTCAATAGATGTTCATGGGGGCATCAACAATGAGTAGATAGATACATGAAGAAGCAGTGGGTATACATAATCTGCTTGGGAAGAAGGGAAGGACTTGCCAGTGGAAAATGTATACAATATCACTATAAAAAGGAACAATTGGTCTCTATGGTCCTAGAACAGCAGACAGAGAAAGAGAGTCAGAAATAGGAGGAGGATATGGAATGTGTGGCTAACTGTGTTCATGAGCAACTGCCCCCTTTGTCATGAGACCAGAAGAACTGGATGGTGCCTGGCTACCTTTACTGAATATTTAGATCAAAGATTCAACAGAAGAATTCTCATCCAAAAGCGGGAAAATGCAGAACGAATTCTCATGGTCTGCAGACTTTCTGGAGCCATGGAGGATGGATGAAACCCTGACATCATATTTCAACCTTAAGCCAAAAATATCCTCTAAAGTCTTCTTAAAACCAAATGGTAGTTTAGCTTAACTAGCCAAATATGTCTGCCATCAGCATTATGTTCTTTGAGGAACTATCTATATGAGATCACATTGACAATGGTGACTCAAGGGATTAGATGGCAAACGTAGGGGCAGTGAATTTACATCCATGAGGGAGGAGCAGCTCAGAAAAGGAAGAATGAGAATGGGTGCCCAACTCGGAAGAACATGATTGATGTCACCTAATTGCATGTGTGGCAATGGTTGAATTGGTGTATGTTATGTTGTGAATATTCTCAACAACAAAATAAATTAAAATACAAAAAAAAAAAAAAAAAAAAAAAAGCTGGGGAAATGGACTTCACTGGCGAGGGTGGCCTGGCTCCGATGACTCCTGGCCAGGGTGACAGGCAGCGAGTAGAGGGGCCAGGTGTTGCCCAAAGCACCTTCTTCTGCGTCTCTAGAACTGTGGAGGCAGGAAGAATCCCGGGCGCCCCTGAAGAGCTGGGTCAGCCCTTAGGGGTGAGGGAGGGAGCCAACAGCGTGGCCAGCATTTACCTGCCCAAAGGAAGCAAAGGCAGCAGCGTACATCGGAGGAGAGGCCACCCTTCCATCCACAAGAGGTGAGAGCTGGAACTTCCTCTTCAGCAGCCAGAGACCTTGGCAGAGGTGTTCAGCAGGTGAACAAGCCCCAGTTCAAATAAAGTGAGAAATCAGCAAATGCTGCATGAAGAGGAACGATCAAGAGTGGAAGCCGCCGCCTTTCCACTGTCTGCGCAGGAAGGCTTATTAGGGGGGCAAGGCCGACCAGCCACATGAGAGGGAAGGAAGTGCAAGGGCCTTGGGGCGATGAGGCTGAGGGGCGGCGCACCACACAACATGGATACACGGTACTTGACTGTGAGAAGGGAATTCCAGTAACCTGTGCATCGTGTAGGTGATTTTATGAAAAACATGAAAAACTCACTGCTGTTGAGTCAATTCAACTCATAGTGACCCCTCCTTGGGTTTCCGAGGTGGTGTCACTACGGAAGTAGATTGCCCAAACTTCCTTCCTAGCAGTGGCTGGTGGGTTTGAACCGCCAGCCTTCTGGTTAGCAGTCAAGTGCCGTAGGCACCAGCCACCAGAACGAAATCAGAGAATGGGTGTGGAAACCCCATGTGGCGAGGTCATTCCCGTGTCAAGAACTGCACATACTGCTGCTTATATCTTGATCTAGGCTCTCTGGCACATGTGCCCTGCCTGTGCCGGACGTGTGGAAGACGAGAAAGTCTTTTCCTGACGTCTGGTCACAGCCCTGGCAGCAACGAAACGCTCCTTCACGACAGATATCAAATCAAGACACAAATACGGGGACTTTCCCATTCAAACATTGTCTGGTTGCTTGACTTGCAAAGCACCCAGGACGATCTGTGCAAGCCAAGCGCAGTTGGGTAGACAGAGTAACAGCAGTGAGGCATCAGGTGTGGCAAAGTGTGGGGGGGGACACGTTCTGTGATGACAACAAGGCAGCTTGGTGGAGAAGAATGGCATCTGGACGAAGGTGGCGACTTGGATCTGGATGACACCTCTCCCAGCAGCCTTGGGGAGGCTCTTAAACACTGCGGCTCAGTGGATGTGCTTTGTGTGGGTGGCTGTGTAGGGCTCTCTGACAAGAAAAGTAACCCAGGCGCCCTGTTCAATAAGAGACGGCACAACAGCGATGAGGAGCGAAGGGGAGCCCTGCTTGTAAACCCCTCCGTGCCCACCATCTCCTTCCACATCCTGGTGAATTGCCTTCCTGCCCCTCCCCCGGCACCAGAGTTCCGTTTTCTTCATGAACATCACATAATGCTGCAGATACTCGTCTATCTTCCGCTTTTGGGACTCACCACCTTCTTGTGGATGCGACCTCGCGTTATTCACAATGATTGCAGGACACTCTTCACACGTGCAATGGTGCATCTAACAGACCTACGGAGATCTTGTCAGCGCTCCTCGTGTGCCAGGCAGAGCCTTGCAGGGCTGCAAAGGTTAACTTGCTCAGCTAACCAAAAAAAAAAAAAAAAGGTGGTGGTTCAATCCCTCCCGGAGGTAGCACAGAAGAAAGCCCTGGTAATCTGCTTCTGAAAGTCAGCTGTGGAAACAGTGCTTTCTGAGGCACTGGGCACTGGGCGACCCTGCCACACGTGGGGTCACCGCGAGTCAGAGTGGGCACCACAGCAACTGTTTATTTTCTGGTCCAGGGACCTGGCTCAACAGAGCAGCAGCAGTGGCACAGGAGAGGAAACAGGCTGGAGAGAGAAGGGATGTGAGGCGATTGATGGAGGCACAGGGGCCTGGGGCCGGCACAAACGGGCTTCTGTTGGTAGCCCATGAGCTTATCACGCATTGGTAGCATTGTGACCAGCACCATCAGGGCTCCAAGTCAGCTGCTCTGCAGTTGAGATACAGTCGGGGGCCTGGGGGGACAGCAGTCACCCTAGGTCTACGCTGTAGTTGACATACAGTAGGGAGGCTAGGGCACAGGCTGTCTTGCTGGAGGCAGTCAGGGGTTGAGGGGAGAAGGAGGGAGTGTGCTCATCTCCGACATGACCCTTAACCGCCCGGCCCCACCCACTTGATTCTGAGCCCATGGAGAGAAGGCCTTGGTCAAAAGAGAACATGACTTTGGGGCTTCCTGAGACTGGGACACGCACGGCACAGCCAGGATGCCCAGGGCGCTCAGAGGCCAAGAGCCCGAGTGTGGTCTCGTTGGCAGGGCAGCGGCTGCTCCCGGCGGCCCTGCAGCAGAGCCTACGTGGCTTGCGAGGACCAGCCATCTCCAGAGCCCGGAGGAAGCCAGGCCATCATGGTCTCCATGGCAACCGGAGCTGCAGCTCCTCTGTGGCTCTGAGCAGGCTTCCTGGGGGCATTGAGGAGTATACACAGTGCAGGTGTCTTGCACCTGGACTGGAGCTGTGTGTCAGCAGATGGGTGCCAGGGTCACTCATGTTCGGGTGGCTAAGGAGAGCCAACCAAGGGAAGACTGGAGGCCTGGAAGTGGGCCGCTAGGGCCACAGGTGGGCTCTGTGTCCAGGCTTCCCATGTACTCGGCAGTGCCATTCCAGCATTATCCAGACCTGCTCCGATGCCTGCCTCCCCCACACCACTAGCCCACACGGTGTCCTGGGTCTCGTGGGTGCCAATTTGATGGGCTTTTCACATATGGGTAAATTTACATCTTCTTCCTCCACAAAAAAAAGCTGTTTATGTCTCTCCTTTTCTAACAGGAATGTTAATGTTATCATGTGAGTTGTCAACAATAGTCTATATATTAAGGATATTAGCATTGTGGTTTTATATTTATTGCAGATATTTTCTTCGTTTTTCATTTACCTTCTTATTCAACGAATTTTGACATGTAATGTTTTAATCTACACACAGTCCACTTTACCACTCAGTGATATGAACCCAGCAGCTGCTCCTTGGGAGAAAGATGACACAGTCAGCTTCCATCACAATGACAGCCTTGGAGACCCTGTGGGCAGTTCCACTCTGTCCTCTAGGGGCGCTGTGGGTCAGAATTGACTCCAGGCAGTGGGTGTGGTTTGGGCTTTGCTTCTGTGAAGACTGACAGCCTTGGAGACCATATAGGGCCATTCCATTCTGTCCTATAGGGTCACGATGGGTGGGAATGGCAACAGGTTTAGTAACTTTGTTCCGTTTTGTTTTCTTGGACTGTCTCCCTTCACTGTGCCCTAGAAAGTCCTTTCCTATGATGGAGCCAGTTGCATCATTAACATGATTTTCTTATATTTTTATAGTTTTCCTTTTTCAGTTTAATTCTTTACTTTATCAGGAATTTTTTTGGACTGTGAGTTTTGACTTGACTCCACTCAATAGTTAGATTTTCAACACCATTTGTTGACCACCATCCCTTTGCTCTTTTTTTTTTTTTAGGATTTGGGTGAAGATTTACAGAGTAAATTCACTTTTCATACAGCAGTTCACATATACTTTGTCTCATGTCATTGACCAAAATTTACAATGCAGCAGCTCCCCTCCCACTTCCTCCCCATAGTTACCTCCTCCCAGTGTCCATCCCTTCATACTCTTCTGCACCCTGAGCTATCTCCCTGTGCATAAGCAGCCCTTCCTTCTCCCATGATTGTTCTCTCCAGGGCATGTGTCTACTTGAGGTAAATGTTTAACTCACATGCCTGTACTTTGTTTGGCTGGAAACCATAGTTGTGGGTTCAATTCCAGACCCGAAGGGCAACTAGGGGCCATAGTCTCAGTGGTTACACCAGGCTCCATTGGACCAGCAAACCTGGTCCCCACCTTCTTTTTTTTTTTTTGCCTCCAAACAATTTTGAGTTTTGTACCACGTTGTTCTCCCTCTTTATGTAGGATCTCCTACATCCCTTCCAAGTGGATGGCAGTGGTAGCTGGGCACCATCTAGTTCTTCTGGTCTCATAGTTGTATAGGTTGCAGATCGGATGGTGTACCAGTTGCTAGGACTGATTGTTTCCATTAATTTTGGTTTTCTTCTTTCTTCTTGACGAGGAGAGACCCGTTGTTGCATCTAGATGGCAGCTTCCTAGCTTTTAAGGTCCCAGTTGCTACTCGCCAAAGTAGTAGGTGGAACAATGTTTTGTATAGTATGTTATGCCAATTGCCTTTGCTCTTCTTGTAAGATGCAACCTTCATCATATTTTAGATCGTCATCTAAACAACTTCCAGGGTTTTTATCTGTTTATCAGATGATGTTTCTATCGTGATGTTAATTTTTTATTTATGAGAGTACTTCAAACAATCAAAATGTCTGTTTTTTCCTTCCCACTACACTTTGGAATCATTTTACGAGGAAGACGTCCTGCTCGTCTCTGGTATGCGATACACCATTTAACTTCATCTCTCCAAGCTCTCGGAAAGGGCATGTTTTAGCTTCTCCATTACATTGGAGAAACATCACATGAGAGGAAAAGGAAGCACACTCAAATTGCCAATAAGTGTCGGACAGAATTTCTGCCCTGATCTGTCCGTCCACCCATCCCAAGTCCCCTGACTTTCCTAGGGATGGTCCAGAATTCTGATGATGACATTTGGACCTAAATCTTCAAACTCTTCCTGAAAGTGTTTTTATTGTGAAAATAAATGAAAAAAAATTCTTCATCAAGAGCCAAAGGGAGTGATAAGAAGGCAGAGAAGTTCTTTCCAATTTCTCTTCTCTGTTCCCTCACCCGGTCTGCATCTGTGCACCTGTCCTTTCACTTACTGGCCACCCTTCAGCCCAGCCTTCCCTCCACTGACCCAGGACACCACAGCTGCCTCGACCCCACCCTGCCTTTCTCATTTTTCTTTCCACCAATGGTTTAAAGATTCCAGGTGTCAGAAGTGCCATTGTTTTATGAATCCAAACAGCTTCTGTTCCCCAGTATAATGTGGGTTGATTGTTTATCACTTTTTTGAGAGCAAAGAATTTACAGCGTTTTCAAGAATGACTGCTAAAGCCACTGTAGCAGGGGAAGCTGTGAGGTCACCATGTCATGTATGATTTAGTGAGGGGTCCAACCATGGCTAGTGCACTGTGTGTTCTGAATAGTATCTTCCCACACAGAAAAAAATGATACCACAAAAGCTTCTATAGTCTTACAATTGGTGTAATTTGCAATTTAAAAAGGGAAACCCATTTCTATCTAGTTGAAAGAAAATGTAGCTGCTTTTAGAATATTGGCAAGAACTGAATCCCCTCCCCATAAGTTATGTCATTCTGTATGATCAACGTAGACAGACATTAACTCTTTATCAGAAAGGTAAGCTCTTCCATGAGAGGTTAATGGCTAACAACGAACCCTATTGTATTAATATTCCTCATGAGATTTCTAGCACCGGGTGGCTATAATAACATGAGTAGAAAGCAGAGCTACTTGGGTTTTCTTCTAGAAATGTCTTTCTTTTCAAAATTATTATTTTTAAGAAAATCTCTTTCATTTGAGAATTGCATGTTTGTGTCCTTACAGAGATTGTTACAGTCCCGGATGGGAAGACTCAACTTGCTTACTCCAGACACATCAGGAAAGACCGACTGTTAGGCAAAGACATCATGGCTGGTAGAGTGGAGAGTTGGCGTAGATGAAGGAGGCCCTCGGTGACGTGGATCAGCACAGTGGCCGAAACAATGCACTCAGACCCAGCAATGACCATAAAGATGGCACCGGACCCAGCAGTGCTTTGCTCTGTTACACATGGCATGCCAGGAGTCAGGCAGACGCAGTGGTGACTAACAAAAACAAGAACCACATCCGTTCATTCATTCTGCAAACTCAACAACTGCACTCGTACCCATCTTTCAGGTGCTGCTGAGAGCAACTGCTGTGCAGGGGCCGAGTAATGGCTTTTCCTTTGAAGGAGGAGCTGCATTATTCCCAAGTAGCTGAATATACTGAGTATCTAACTGAAATCGCTGCTGCATTCCCGCTCACACCTTAAAATGCTTTCAATTAAATGGATTTCCAGAGAGAAGGAATTGGCAACCCTGAGAAGTGTGCAGTAATGGAACTCGTTTTGAAATGTGATAGATACTAGGTATTGTGGTAGTTCGTGAGATAGTACCCTTCTTTCTTGGAAAACATATGTTCCTGTCAGGTATGGAGAAAGTGTTAGACAGTTCGGCCAGAAGGAGACAGACTCCCTTCCAGGGGAATGTTCTAGCAGTGCTTTCTTGGAGACTTCACACAAGTGCCAGCATCTCTTTGTCCATGTGATAATTCTGGGGAGCTGATCCACACCCCCACTCTCTTTCAGAATGTGAGGCTGGAAGCCAGGCCATCGGCATTTTAAGATCAGCAGGGTCACCCATGGTGAACAGGTGTAAGCAGAGGTTCCAGAGTAGGATGAACTAGGAAGTAACACCTGATGATCGGCTTCTGAAAACGCGCCAGTTGCAAACCCTGTGGACCACAACAGAACACTGCCCAACAGTGGGCTGGAAGACGAGCCCTTAGACTGGAGGCACTCACAGTACACAGTGGGCTTAGCAGTGGGCGGGAGCATCCCAACAGCCATGAAGCTGGCGCAGGACCAGGCAGTATCGCATGTTGTTTTTTGTGGGGTTGCCATGAGCCAGAGCCAACTTATTGGACACTAACAACAGCAACATCACTGAGAGCATTTCCCTGGCTGCTACCCAACTCAATGGATGCCTCTGCCCAATCCTCTTTGCCACCCCCATATCATATTTCACTGCGTTGAGCACTGTCTGGTTACAGGTCAGTCCTGGTTAAGTGCTGGTCTCTGTTCTCCACCAGAACAAGGACTCAATAAGAAGGAAAGCCCTTTCCTTCTTGTTCAGTCATGTATTCAAAGCTTAATTAGGAAAGTGTGTGCACATGGCAGGCATGCAACGAATGGTTTATGAATGCATGAAACTTTTTTCCTCTGCTTCATGAACTTTTAAAAGAAATATCCCTCCAAAGCACAGTACACATTCTTCTCCAGTCACATGGTCATTCTCCAGAATAGACCATATGTTAGGACATAAAACAGGCCTCTATGAATTCAAAAACATTGAAACACTACAAAGCATCTTTGAGAATCACAATGCTATAAAATTAGAAATCAATAACAGGAATATCAGGGAAAAAATTATCAAATTTGTTGAAACTGAATAATACACTGCCCCAAAACTACTGAGTAACAGAATAAGTAAAGTGTGAAATAAAATTTAAAAAAAAAAATTCCTAGAAACAAATGAAAATGAAGACACAACTTACCAAAACCTCTGGGACACAGTGAAAGTAGTACTCATAAGTCAACTTATAGTAATAAATCCACACATCAAAAAAAGACGAAAGAAACAAAATCAACACTCTAACTCAACAACTCCAACAATTAGAAAATGAACGACAAAAGAAACCTGCAGTATCCAGAAGTAAGGAAATAGAAAAGATCAGAGCAGAAATAAACAAAACAAAATGGAGAAAGTCACCAAAACAATAAGTTGGTTCTTCAAAAAGATTAACAAAACTGACAAACCACCAGCAAATTTAACAAAGGAAAAGAAAGAGAAGATGTAAATGACATGAATAATAAACTAAGAGGATGACATCACAAGAGAACCAACTGAAACAAAAAAAGATAATAACAATATTATGAACAACTGTAATCCAACAGATTCATGAACCTAGAAGAGATGGACAAGTTTCTAGAAACACAAGACCTACCTAAACTATCCAAGTTAGAGACAGAATACTTGCACAGACCCATAACAAAAGCATGGTGTCCTTCTCCAGGGAATGGTCCCTTCTTACAACATGACCAAAGTAGGTGAGACGAAGTCTGGCCATTCTCACTTCTAAGGAGCATTCCAGCTGCACTTCTTCCAAGACAGCTTTGTTAGTTCTTTTAGCAGTCCACGGTACTTTCAGCATTCTTTGCCAGCACTACAGCTCAAAAGCATAGACTCTTCTTCAGTCTTCCATTTTCATTGTCCAGATCTCACATGCATATGAGGCAATTGAAAATAGCATAGCTTGTGTCAAGTGCACCTTAGTCCTCAAGGAAACATCTTTGCTCTTCAGCACTGGAAAGAGGTCCTTTGCAGCCAATGTGCCCAATGCTATACGACGTCTGCTCAGTAATGTATCAGACATTGTTTCTTTGCTATTCATAAGGTTTTCCCTGGCCAATTCTTTCAGAAGTGGATGGCCTCTTCCTTCTTCCTAGTCTGTCTCAGTCTGTAAGCT
>NW_006921943.1:1882143-1889124 GCF_000298275.1 Orycteropus afer afer | reverse complement strand
TGGGACTGTAAAATGGTACAACCATTGTGGAAAATAGTATGGCATTTCCTTAAAAAACTGAAACTAGAAATACTATTTGATCCAGCAATTCCATTACTAGAGAAATATCCTAAAGAGATGAGAGACAAGACACAAGCAGACATATGCATACCCATGTTCATCACAGCACAATTCACTATAGCAAAGAAATGGAAACAACCTAAATGCCCATTAACAGATGAACAGATACCCAAACTATGGTACATTTACAATAGAATAGTATGCTACATTAAAGAGTAATGAAGAATACATGAATCATTTCACAACGTGAATGAATTTGGAGGACATTATGCTGAGTGAAATAAGGCGATCACAGAAGGACAAATATTGTATGAGCCCATTATTGTAAAAACTGAGGGAAAGGTTTCCTTAGGGAAGGAAACTCACTTTGTAGGTTACCAGAGATGGGAGGGAAGGGGAGGGAAAATTTTGGAGTAGTTGGGGGTCACATGTTGATTCGGATGAGGGGAGGGATGGTATGGAAAGAGTCTGTGACAAGCATTATGATATAGGGGAAAGGAAGGACACTGAAATGTGCACATAAGATATAGACAACAGAGGCAAATAATAGTATATGCAAAGTACTGCATTACGACTAACACCAAATCACAGCCAACAGATAAATGCATAGACTGGTGAGAAGATCAGGTGGGGGTCAGCGAACAGGAATATGTCCTAGACCAAGGATAGATTTAGCTGAAGATAATCTTACACATGCACTTGTGCTGTAAGACTAGCCATACACATTACAGAAGCAACAGAAGACAGAGTTGGAGTAACCTCTCAGAGACAACCATACACCTTGAGAGAGAGAATCACTGGGCCTGCCAACTTGGGATGTCTCGGCGGACACCAAACTCAATTGGCCCAACATAGTACATAAAAATCTTGTTCCACAACCTACTTTGGTGAGTAGCGACTGGGATCTTAAAAGCTTTCGAGTGGCCATATTAGATGTAACTCTTGGTCCTCTCTCATCTGAAGCAAAGAAGAGTGAAGAAAATCAAAAACATCTGGAAACAATTAGTCCAAGGATATGATGGACACTGAGACCAGAAAAACTAGATGGCCCAGCTATCGATGCCAACTGCTTGGAAAGGGATCAAACCTGGAGATCGTGGATAGAGTGGGAGAAAAAATGTGGAACAAAATCCCAAAGCACTAAAATGACCAGTCAGATAGAGTCTGGTGGAACCTCCAAGCCTATGGCCCAGGCTACCCTTCAGGCCTGGAATTGGACTCACTCCCATGGATTGGCTCTTAGCCCAACAGTAAAAAAGACCTACATGCAGTACACCTATCCCAAGGCCATGTACCCACCTCCTCTAGGGAGATACACCCCTCAGAGCAATTGGGCACGGGGCACCAGAGAGCATTCACATAGAGGGGAAGCTGGAAAGACAGGAGTGTGTAGTTAAGAAGGACACAGGGAGGAGTTAGCTGCAGGAATGGGAGGGAAAGAGAGTTTGTTATGGCCGGGGATGAAAATCATAGTGTGAAATCAGACGTCCACAAACTGTTGGATGTAAAACAACTTTTGCTCTGTGATTTGCACCCAAAGCACAATACTTTCTTTTTTAATAAATGAATAAAAGACGTATCCCTTAAGTGAGTCACTGGGACCGCAGGCTTGGGACCATCAAGCTCAGTGGGCATAATATACTACACAAAAACAGTGTTCTACATCCTACTTTGGTGACTAACCACTGGGGTCTTAAGAGCTTGTGAGCAATCTTCTAAGATGCAACAACTGGTCTCTCCCCATCTAGAGCTAAAAAGAATGAAGAAAATGAAAGACACATGGAAACAATTAATCCAAGGGACTAGTGGACCATGAGAACCTCAGCCAACATGACTCGGAGATCAGAAGAACTAGGTGGTTCCCAGCTACCACTGTTAACCACTTAGAAAGGGATCAAGAGAGAAGATCCTGGATAGAGTGGGAGACGAATGTGACAACCCCCAAAATCATTGAAAAGATCAGCCTTACTGGTCTGATAGAGACCGCTGAAACTGCCGGGACTATGGGTCCTAGTCACTCTTCGGGCCAGGAATCGAACCCACTCCTGTGGCTTCCAGCCAAACGATAGAGAGGCCCACAAGGCGAGCAATTATACCAGGGAGGGATACTTGTTGAAATCGTCAGACCTGGCGGCTCAGAAGGGCAGTGTTTGCCCTGGGGGACAGCTCCGAAGGCAGGAATACACAGGAAAGAAGGACACAGGGAAGGGGGATGCCGCAGGGGGAGGCGCGAAGAGAGCTGTCACCTTGTGGGGATTGCAGTCAATGTCAGGTGCTGAATGGAAAATGGGTTTGCTCTGTAAACTCACCCAAATCACAATTTAAAAAAGAAGAAGAAGAAGAAGGCTCTCTTAAGCCTCAAACTTCCAAAGGGCTTTTGCTTCAAGGCTCTGCACTGGCTCTGCCCGCCTCGGCCCCCGACTGCCCCAGGACTGGACCCTGCTGACTGACTGACTGTCTCTGGAGTTACCCTTAAGTCGTGCTTGCCTCACCCTGCACTCTTGTCACCCCCTCTCCCTTCCCTAGGCCCCCGGTGTCCCCTGAATCCCGTGCTCCTCCTTCCCACCCGGGGCCCCGTTCGGTGGGCAGGACACGAGCCCCACGGCACCGCCTCCACCAGGCTGTCTGATCGCCCCCCCAGCCAGTGCCCTCCTCCAGGAACACTCAGCAGATCAGCCCGATTCTCTCCACCGCCTGCTGCCCGCTCCTCACCCAACCCAAAGCCAAACTCACTGCCTGGAGTCGATTACCACTCATGGGACCCCCACTGGTTGTCACTCTTTATGGAAGGAGACTGCCTCATGTTTTCTCCCTGGAGTGGCTGGTGGGTTCGAATCGCCAGCCTTTCGGGTAGCAGCCAGATGCCCTCACACTGTGCCGCCAGAGCTCCTTACTCTGTCCTCATCCCTGGGTCAATGCCTCCACGTGCTGTATACCTGTTTCCAGCCTCTCAGAGAACAACGGCCTTCTCTGCTAGTGAACACCAGCCTCCCCGGCCTGATAGTTCCATGCCTTTCTTTGCCGCACCGGTTATTGCATACACGGATAATCTTTTTCCTCTCTTGTGGCTGTTTTCCTAAAGCCTTTGAAGGTGAGAATATCAACTTTCCTTTAAAAACCCTCCTGCACCCTTGCTTCTCTGACCCCTCTCCATCTCATGCCTGGCCCCCATAGAGTCCAGGGACTTGGAACACATTCCTTCCCTAACAGCTACTCACTGCTATTTCTTTTGGAAAACAATGTTTGTTGTTGCTCTTTCACTAGATGCAAAAAATAATCCACATTCAGTATAGAACGTTTGGAAAGCATAGGAAAGCTTTAAGAAGGGAATAAAAATCATGTGTGATCCTATAATTCGGAGGTAACTAGTGAATTTAATTATATGTACAATTTTTAAAAATGAAACGAGGATGATGCTTTTTCATTCTGCTGGTTTTAGTTAATGTTAAATCACACATTCGTCCCCATGTAAAAAACAAGATTTTTTAATGGCTTCCTAGCCTTCCATTTCTTGTGCTTGCCAAAGGTGGCTTGGCTCGATCCTTGCTGTGTGTATCCCAGGCATTCAGAATTCTGAGTAATAATGGGATGAGCACCACGGACCCTGCGTGCTTCTGATCACGTCCTTGAGATGGATGCCGGTGGGAACCCCTGCACCAAATGGCATGGATGTTTGCCAGGATTCGGGAACACATCCCTGGATTGTCCTCAAACGTGGTTGAACCAACATGTATAAAAACAGTGTGTGAGAGAGTGAGTACCCATCTCAGCATATCCCTGGAAAGTCACAGCAGCTCTGCGAAGTGAAGGTTTTTACGTGCTAATTTCAGGCAAAAATATTTTATTGTATTTGTATCTGCTGATGTGCTTCTAATTTTGTTAAGACAATTTGCCTGTCTATATCTTCCCGTTTTTCTTTTAGACTGTCTGCCTATTATTTTCTCAGGAAACACCTCTTTATGCATTCACAGTATTGATTCATCTCTGGTTTATTCCTTACGACTACCATTCCCAGTTTGTCTTTCGCTGTTTTCTTGTGCCAGGGAATGACTTTTTTTTTTTTTAATTTGTGTGGGACCAAGCCGTTCACTCTTTCGCTCCATTGTTTTTGTCTTTCCTGCCTTGTCATTTCTTACCCCTGTATTCTGTCTTCTCTCCTAATGCTGTACTGACGCTGCGCTAGCAAGGCCACTAGCATCCCAGGCTGCCCCAAACAGCACTCTCCAGCCCCCGCACATTTCCTCCTCTCCCCCGAGGGCTGGTCTCTCTTGGTTTCCTCCCTCATCTCTGATTCTTTTTGCTGCCCGCGCTGTTCATGGTGGTGTTCTTCGGGATTTCAGTATTAGCCTTGTCTCTTGTTTTTCAACCAGTTCTCAAGGTGCTGGTCCCATGAGCAACGTGTTAATGCCCCCTCTGTTAGATTCCTAAGTTCTATCACAAAATACCACAAAGTGGGTGGCTCAGAACAACAGAAAAGTATTCTCTCTCAGTTCTGGAGGCCGGAAATCTGAAACCAGGGTGTTAGCCCTGCTGATTTCTCCTGAGAGCCTTTCTAGCTTTGGGTGATGGCCGGCCGACTCAATAGTCCTTGGCTCACACATCACTGCCGTGTCTGCCTCTATTTTCCAGCAGACATCTTCCTTCTGTATCTCTTCTCTTTTCTAAGGACACCAATCACACTGGATTGGCACCCACCCTTCTCCACCATGACCTCCTGTTAACTGACAACATCTTCAAAGGCTCTGTTTCCCAATAAGATCCCATTCACAGGTACCAGATTAGGACGTCAGTGTATTCTGGGGCAGAGGACAGACACAAGGCAACCCATTGCACCTGCGACCTTACCTCTTCAGTCCACCGTCTCTCTCGGCCTCCAGACTGATTTTACCAGGTGCTTGCTAGGTGTCTTCAGACAGCTTTCCCAGGGGCACCTTACCATGTCCTGGCCTCCTTCCCATATTCTCTTCCTTGGTACACATCACTACCTTCTACTAACCACCTTTTACCTAATCCAGAAAACTGTAGGGTCTTTCCAGACCCAGCTCTCTCCCTCACTTCCCACATGGCATCAGTGAGCACGTCCTACAGACCCCTCCTTCCTGTATCTCTCAGATCAAGCCCCCACCCACCCCGCTCCTCTACCTTGATTCAAGCCTTCTTTTGCCTCAACTTTGCAATAAATAGACTGGGTCTTAAAAGTTCAGGGTCTTTGGTGAACAGACTTCCTTCTTGAGCCCTCGTTCCTTCATCTCTAAATAGGAGTGATCTGGGGACTGCTTCATGTGGTGTTAGTGGGTTAAATACGGTAAAATGGGTAAAGGGCTGAGCATGGTTCCTGGCATACAGTAGGTGGCCAGTTGATGTGAGCTCTTGTGGTCACAGACTCACTGCTTCCACAAGCCAATGTCCTGCTGCTGCCAAAATTCTCTTTCTCAGGTTCCAACAGATCACTGTATCTTCCTGATGACTGCAGTGGCTTCCTTTACTGCAAACAGTGGAACACGACACAAGGCCACCCACACTCTGGCCTCTGCTTCCATCTCTAGCACTATGTCTCTCTACCCCACACTCACAATTTGGCCTCGATGAATGTGTCAGACAGCTATTGCCTCAATAGTGCCACACAACAACCATCCACAAACATGGTGACTGGTAACAGCATGTGTTTATCTTCCTGACTAAGGGCCCACAGGTTGATTCCAGTGCATCTCAGAGAGGTTATGAGAGGCACCTTGGCTTCGGGAGGCAGTTTGCGTTAAATTGTTCCACTGGTGCTTGTTCTTGGGATCAAGCTGAAGGAAGAGTTGCTACTTGACTTGGCCCCTGATTTTTCATGGCTAATCATTCATATTCTCTGTAACACAAGAGCCAAGGCCATCCTGAGCAAGCACTTTGAAGGCCTGTACTCATGTCACATCCGCTGGCATTGCACTGGCCAAACAATGCGCACGGGCCACTCAGTGAGGCAGGGAGAGGACTTCAACCACAGTGGAGGGACGAAGGGAATAGCCTGGTCCACCCACTGCCTCACTGCTTCTGAGCCAGCCCTCCATGTCTCACTCCACGGTGTTTGTCACGTGACCCTTTGCACAGCTTTCCCTCCCACTCATTTTCCAAGGTTCACAAAGTCTTCTCCTTGTAAGGCTTAGCTCACCATCACCTCCTCAACCAGTCCTTCCTGCAGCCCCGGAGACATGACCTCCATCTCCTTCTGGCACCCACAGGAACTGTGCACCAGCGTTTTGCCCACTGTGCCCTCTGGGCCAGCTTGGAGAACTTGTTGCATGGCTGACCATCTACATCGGGCCTAGTAAACATCTACATAATTCAGCCAGTATAGTGTTTGTTAACCTAAGGAGCCCTGGTGGCCCCATGGTTAAGCACTCAGTTGCTAACAGGATGGTTGGAAGTTTGGACTCACCTGGCAGCTCTTTGAAAGAAACACCAAGAGATCTCCTTCCACAAAGATTACAACCTAGGAAGCTCGAAGGAGCAGTTCCCCTCATCAAATCAATGGCACCCAATGACAACAATGACGTTGGCCTGTCTCAGGTAATCACTTTCTTTTCTTTCCCCCTAAATTTCTTAAAAAGTGTTCTAACTTCCTATTTGGGGGGAAAAAAATGGTATTCCATTTTCTACAAAAATGAAGCCCCTTGTGAGGCATTTTCAACCACATAGCCTTTCATGTGCCATCAGGGCACAGGTTTTTGCCTGAAGAGGAACTTGGGATTGGTTGGCCAGGCCGCAGTTTACCCCGACTGTCATCTTCTGACGCACTGTCCAGAGCTGGCCCACGTGGGGAATTTTGCCCACGCTATGGGGCTACTCTGGTAGCATAGTGGCTAAAAGCACTTGACTGCTAACCAGAAGGCTGGCGGTTCAAACCCACCAGCCACTCCTCGGAAGGAAGGTTGGGCA
>NW_006921943.1:1881006-1882043 GCF_000298275.1 Orycteropus afer afer | reverse complement strand
CTTCTCGGATTATTTGTTCAGCATACAGATTGAATAAGTATGGTGAAAGGATACAACCCTGATGCACTCCCTTCTTGATTTTAAACCATGCAATGTCCCCTTGTTCTTTTTGAATGGCAGTCTCCTGGTCTATGTACAAGTTCATCATGAACACACTAACTGTTCTGGAATTCCCATTCTTCTCAATGTTATCCATAATTTGTTATGTTCCACACAGTCGAATACTTTTGCATAGTCAATAAAACACAATTAAATATCTTTCTGGTATTCTTTGCTTTGAGTCAAGATCCATCTGACATCAGCAATGATATCCCTCATTCCACATCCTCTTTTGAATCCAGCTTACGTTTCTGGAAATTCTCTGTCAATATACTGCTGTAAACATTTTTGAATTATCTTCAGTAAGATTTTACTTGCGTGTGATATTATTGATATTATTGGGTAATTTCCACATTCCGTGGGATCACCTTTCTTTGGGATGGACACAAATATGTATCTCTTCCAGTCAGTTGGCCAGGTAGTTTTCTTCCATATCTCTTGGCATAGCCAAGTGGGTGCCTCCAGTGCAGCATCCATTTGTTGAAACATCTCATTGGGTGTCCCATCAATTTCTGGAGCCTTGTTCTACACCAATTTCTTCAGTAAAGCTTTGACTTTTTCTTTCAATACCACTGGTTCCTGATGATGTGGTACCACCTGAAATGGATGAACATCAACCAGGTCTTTTTGGTACAGTGACTCTGTGTATTCCTTCCATCTTCCTTTGATGTTTCCTGCATCATTCAATATATTGCCCATAGAATCTTTCAATATTGCAACTAGAGGCTTAAATTTTTTCTTCATTTCTTTCAGCTTGAGAAATTCCAAGCATGTTCTTCCTTTTTGATTCTCTAACTCCAGGTCTTTGCACATTTCATTATAATAATTGACTTTGTCTTCTCGAGCTGCTCTTTGAAATCTTCTGTTCAGCTCTTTTATCTTGTCATTTCTTCCATTTGCTTTAGTTACCCTCCATTCAGTGGCAAGTTTCAGAGTTT
>NW_006921943.1:1874561-1879679 GCF_000298275.1 Orycteropus afer afer | reverse complement strand
TAGTGATACTGCCTTGGAAACCCAAGGAGGGGTCGCTATGAGTCGGGGCCCACTCGACGGCACATAACAACAACAATAACAACAACATGGGGCTACCCAGCTCCCCACGCCCGGTGCTTGGCATCAGCCGGGCAGCAAGGGCACTCTTCTGTGTGCCCAGGGGCTGCGTGTGCCAGCTGCAGCCTGCACAGTCCCACACATGTTTCTTAGTTTACATCAACAACTCCCCGCACTTCCTTGAGCGCCTGGGCACACTCATATTCCCTGTGACAGTATCTGGGAATCTTACCAAACCAGGCAAGGCACAGTCCAACCCACTGACAGACATTTGCTCACAGAAACTCTTCCTGGTTCAGACTGAAAGCATGAGACCCTCTGAGTAGAAATATTTTGAAGCCAAAATAAATAAAAAAGAAAAAGTGGAAAAGAGTCGAACAAGCAATTATTTGTAATAGAAAAAACTATTGATTTTCCTTTTTTGATACATTGTCTAAATTATCCCTCAAGAAAAGTAGTAATGCATCTTTAAACAGATTTATTGGCTCTGAGAGGGAAGAAATGTATTAGTTAACTCCAATGCTATTGGATTTTTTCTTTTATGTTAGATGAAGAACTAGAACAGATGAACAGAAAAGGGGCAGGGAAAGCCCTTCACAGAGCACCATTCTTTGGGGTTCCAAAATAGGATCCCCCAGCATTTTTCTCAAAGGAGTTTTCGGGGTTCTTTTAGGTGCCGTCGAGTTGTCTCCAACTCATAGTGGCCCTATGCACAGCAGAGCAAAACACTGCCCGGCCCTGGGCCAACCTCTCCATCTTTTATGCCTGAGCCCATCGTTGCAGCCACTGTGTCAATCGAAGGGTTTTACTTGAAGGAGTAAAAGTTCATAAATAAAGATCTTTTTTTTTTTTTTTTTTTTTTTCTGGCTAAATAAATCCGTCACACCTTCTCACTGAACACACTGCTCACAACAGTGATAGCTATGGTGGGTGGGATGGACCAGCCACGTTGGACACCCAGGGTGACTTGGAGGCTCCAGTTCCTGGGATCGAGCCCTGCGTGCCAACCCCCCCCCCCCCCAGCAGAACCCGGTGACTTCTCTGGTCCTGGAGTCAGCAGCTGCTTCTCTTGGAGCTGGGTTTCAGGAATCAGCACACACTGCAACTTGACTGGCCGTGGGGGCAACAACCAGTCCTTCCTAATAGTGCGGGCTCCCCACGCCTTGTCAGCCCCTCACCCTGTGCCCTCCCTGAAGAGGAGCCTTGGGGTCAATGGGCCAGCACGTTGAGGTCACCGACACCGCGGACCTGGTGTTAGATCTTTCTTCTCTGCCCTTTGGCTCTTGTGGTGACCCCACTTAGATGTCATCATCCATCAGTAGAGGTCATCTCAGATCCTCCCAGATGGCCTCACTGGACTGTCAATAAGAAGACCTACTCCTAACAACTGGAATGCACTTTTTCTGCCACCAAGTGCTCTAGAGATCATCAACAAATGTCTCACACCACAGTGACATACTGGGCCTCACTGTGAGGGTTCTTTCTACTTCAAAGATTTAGGAGTTGTTTTTTGTTATTTTTATTTTGAATAACTAGTTTCCTTCAACTAACTGTGGATATATTCACTAGCCAGTAGGGAATAATGCATGAAAATTAGGAGTGAGAAATCAACAGGCCTCAGTCATAATGAAAGAAGTCCCAAGACTATCCTTGTCTCCCCCAGCAAGACTTCACCACGTGGTGCCCCTCCCAGCAGCTTTCTGGGTCTTTCCATTCGGGTGCCGGGGGGAGATTCAGAATTGGCAATGGAAAGGAATGCTGGCACAGTCTGAGCCCTTCCCTTGGCCAGCCCACTGCTCTGTCTGGCATGACTGGATGCCCTGGACCTTTATGTTGGAAAGATGTGCCACGTCTTTGAGATTAATCTGCATTGAAGCTTGGAAAGTGTGAGCAGCGTGTTGCCAATTTACCAAGCTTGGCTAGAGGTGCATTCTGACTCTGTGCCTGTAGCTTGGAAAACCTGCCCCCTATTGAAGCAGGAGGAGCAAAGCAGGAGGTCCTGGTCACCAAACAGCATAACAGACAAAGTGGGGCTGCCCCTCGTTCTCTACTATTGCCTACTGCCCATCCTCTCCTCGGCCTCTACCTGTGTGTCCCTCCTCTCAACTCCCTTTCCCACAGGATTCTTTACCTGGAGGTCACTCCTCCTATCAGTGAAACTCAACAGGTGTCTACCAGGGACCAGCCATAGATCATGTTTGACCTTCCAGCATGTGAACCTGGGGAGGGGTAATTGGACAACCAGCATATGAAAGCCTAGCACCAGTTCCAAATGGAGTCCACCAAAGCCTGGCCAGAGTTATGAGAAGCCGACTATTTGCAGAAGGGTCATCCGCAAAGACCAGCTGTATAATGTATTTGACCTGAATATGGCTTGTTTGCATTCACCAAGACCACCGAGTTCATGATCAAACATGCTGGAGAAGAACGGAGCCTAGAGAAATCCGTATTCCCCTGGTGTGACAAATGACACTATGAACGCGGACTCTTCCTTAAAATGCCAGCTCATTCAGGTGGTAGAATGAAGAGTGCCATGTCATAATTAATCCCTCATGTATTGCAAGCTATTTAATGTCAAAATAATCAACAGTCGTTTTTTTACCCCTTTGTAAGTACATAATACAGACTGTCATTTAGCTGCAGCAAACACTGTATTTCTTTCCTGGTCTTTGAATAACACTTTTCCTGAGGTAAATACCAGACTTCCTCCTCTATCGCCCTTCCCCAAATCCCTTGTACCACACCTATATGTGGTCTCTAGGAAAATATAGCGTGATGGCAAAAGAAAAGTAATGAGCTTAATTTCAAGATGGTATCTTGTGTCTTGATTACCCCACTTAGAGCCCCAACACCAGGCACGACCAAGCACAACAGGACAGTGAAGAAGACTGAACAGAAGGGAAAGACTGTCTCCCAGTATCCAGGATTTGTATTTTCACTTGTCGCAGCCAATCATTGATATGACATGAGAGAGATTTTCTTTTTCAATATTAAGTCGTTGTCATTAATTGGTCGATGCATTATTTTATTTACACTCAGTTACTTTGTAAACAAGCAATGTGTCTCTAAGGGGATTGTTGTTGTCAGGGGCTGTTGAGTGAGCTTTGCCTCACAGCAACTCTATGGACAACAGAATGAAACACTGTTCATGCTATATCACCCTCATAAGCCTTACTGTACTTGAGACCAGCGTGGCAGCCACTGTGTCAACCCATCTCGTTGGATCTTCTCCTTTCCCACTCACCTTCTACTTTACCAACATGCCATCCTTCCCCTGAGACGGTTCCCTTCTGATAACACAACCAAAGAACAAGGGAGGGGCACCAAAACCAAAAGCCAATGCCAGCGAGTCGATTCTGACTCATAGGGACCCTGTGTCGTACAGAACAGAGCTGCTCTATAAGGTTCCTTGGCTGTAGTCTCTACAGAAGCAGACTGCCAGGCTTCTCTTCTGTAGAGTCACTGTGTGGATTTGAGCTGCCAACCTCTCTGTTAGCAGCAGAGTGAAAACCACTTGTGCTATCCAGGGACTTGTAAGAGAAATGGCCAAATGCAAACTTCTATCTCCATAGACACAGTAGTGTACATTGAGCCCTGGGTCCAAAGCTGCTTCTTTAGGCAAGTTTTACCCCCAAGAATGTCTTGGTCCACAGCATTGGTGACCTCGTCCACATCCAGACTACCAACATTCTGCTCACTTTCGATAGAGGCTCTCCTGTTAAAGCAATATAGTGACCAAAGCAAGAGCCTCAGGAGTACATCTGCCACAGGTAATCAATTAATCTCCAGTTGTTGTAAATGAGAAATGACTGAGCTACAATTCAGGCTTCGAGGTGGCATTGCACCACAGGTAGGAAAACCAAAGCATGACTATTTTGCCTTGAATGGATTTTGTGTGGAAATTATTTTTAAATATGGAAGTGGAAAACAGGGTCCTGAGTTCCTTTTTAATGATTCAAAACCTGTGGCTGTTGAGTCTGTTCTGACTCATAATGACAGTATAGGGCACAGTAGAACTGTCCCATAGTGTTTCCAAGACTGAAATCTGTATAGAAGGACCCTAGTGGCTCAGTAGTTAAGCACTCAGTTTATAACCGAAAGACAGGAAGCTTGAACCCACCACTCGCTCCACAGGAGAAAGATATGACAATCTGATTCCATGAAGATTGACAACCCTTTTATGGAAACCCTCTGGGGCAGTTTTGCTCTGTCCTCTAGGGGCACTGTGAGGCAGAATCAACTCCCCGACAGTGGGTGTGCTTTGGGCCTTGCTTCTGTAAAGGTTGACAGCCCTGGAAATCCTATGGGGAAGTTCTACTCTTCCTTTAGGGTCTTTATGGGTCAAAATTGACTGACGGCACTGGTTTGTGTGTGTGTGTTTGTGTGCATGCTTGTTTGTTTACAGACATGTCAGGAACTTGCAATGACATTGGATTCACAGTTATCATACTCATCTTCACATTTTCACTGGCTTTTATTTAACTCACACAGACTATCTACTGCGCCAGAAGGTCTGACTAGAGGTTTGTTATGGATTGAATGGTGTCCCCTAAAAATGTGTGTGGGGAGACTTCCAGTAATATGGCAGAATAGGTAAACAATCTCGACAGACCCTCTTCAACAAAGAAAAGAGAAACCAATTGACACAGATACAGAAGATAATCCTGGAGCCCTGAGCTTTGAAAGGAAGGATACAGAAGTGGGTAGGCACCAACTAGTGGAAAAACCTGAATGAAAACAGTGAGTACAGAGACTGTCAGAGCAGTGGACTGTCAGTTACTCTGACAGGACCAACAGCCTGAATATTTCCAAGTGGTGTTGGAACCTGAGAATTGAGCTAAAAATCAGCCCTGGTTGCCAGAGGCTGCAGGGACGACTGTGCTAGTGGCCTCTGACTAAGAAGGGAAACAGTAAGGAGGGAGACAATCTGGGCTGTGGACTTTTGGCTATCAAAATTATATTGCTTATATTGCTTATAAGTGGTAGCCATTTTGGATATTTAAAGTTACCAAGGGTGCAGCAGTTTTGAATCTTTACAAGTGGTGGCCATTTTTTTTTTTT
>NW_006921943.1:1855461-1872348 GCF_000298275.1 Orycteropus afer afer | reverse complement strand
GTGCCCATCAACAGAAGAGTGTACGACCAAACTATGTTACATACACACAATGGAATGCTATGCAGCACTAAAGAACAATGTGGAGTCTGAAAAATACCACATGACATGGATGAAGTTGGAGGACACTATGCTGAGTGAAATAAGTCAATCACAGAAGGACAAATATAGCATTAGTTCATTATAGTAAAAAGTCAAGGAAAGGTTTGTATGTGGAAGGAAACTTTGTTGGTTGCGAGGGGTGGGAGGGGAGAGGAGGGATCACTGCAAAAAAAAAAAAAATGCATTGACCCCTGTCACTTTAGTTTTGTGTATTTCATTGTACATAAATGATATTTCAATAAAATGCATTAAAGAAAAAAAATACGTGTGGGACTTCTCACCCTTGGATCTATGAAAATGATCTTGCTTGGAGGGGGTGATTTTCTTTTGGTGCTTTAGTAAAGTCATACCAGTGTAGGCTGGATCCTAAACCTAATCCCTCCTGGTTTATGAAAATGACCGGAATAGACAGACACACACTCATACGGAGAAGGCAGACACCAAGACAGACGCCAAGCAACAAGGAGCACCGCAGCCACCAGAACTTGGAGAGAGGCCACCAAAGGAGAAGCCCACCTGAGACCTTGGTCTCTACTTGTAGCCTCCTGCAATGTGAGAATGGAAGTGTCTGTTCTTCAAAGCCACCCTCTCGTGGTATTTCCATTATGGCAGCACTAAGGCACCAAGACAAGGCTACTGGGATGCAAAGACGAATAGAACACAAAGCAAGCCTTCAAGCAGTAAACACACACACATACACACACACGCAAAGAAAAAAAATAATAAAACACACTAATTGGATTCTGTGTTCCTGGTAAGATGCAGAGTATGTTCTGAGTCCTCCAGCCCTGTGGGGAGGGGATGATGCTCACCGTGGCAGGAGGGAGGCCTTGTAGACACATACTCGCTAGCTAACTATCCCTATGGTAACAGGGGAGGGCTGGCGGAGGACATCAACAAGAGGGCAAGCTGCAGTCAGCATCTCTTCCCTCCATCTTGCCAGAGATTAAAGACATTGGTAAGCAGGGGAAAGGCACTTGGGGTGTGCAAGAGGCCCAGAGTAACATCTCACCCACCATGGCCACTGCTGATTCACCTTACTGGGTTAGAGACCCAAGTACCCAGATAGATCCCAAGTGGATGGAACAGGGGTCCAGCAAGTTGGGACAGAGTGCCCTGGCCTGGGGCCTCCAGAAGAGCGGGGAGAAGCCTGAGGCGCTGGGTACCCAGAGATGTGCGTGAGCTGGGCGAGCACGGACAGAAGACAGTAGACAAGCTCACCAGCCACCACCGACCTCTGCGCTGGTGCTATTGACAGTAGATCTTTCTTCCCAGGAGGACTGCCCCTGTCTACACAGCTCGCCAGTTCCCTAGAAAGTGACCTCAGTGTGCAGGGAGGAAGCATGGCCTGAGATGGTTCGCAGAAACAGCATTCAAACCACCAAATCAATCTCCCTTTTGCAGACTTTTCTTTTAAAATACGGTTCTTTCAGAAAACTGTCTCTTGAAGCTTTCCCTTCAGCAGTAGAGTTGCACCATTTTATGAGCAAGTGGTAAAATCCTAGCACCAGAAGCTCCCCGAGGAGCTAGCGACACACCGTTTACAGAAGTACTGTAGTGAAAATACGAGGGGCAGTACAGTTACTATAAATCCACCCACGCACACACAGCACAGCCGACCCTTTTCACACTGTCTTCTCTGCCCCTCCCTCCCCACCACTCACAGCAAATCCACTCCACACAGAAGCCATCCAGCCACCCAGGTGGAAGGTTCCAGAGCATTTCGCTCTGGTACAACTGCGCTGTTTGCAAGACAGTGATAGATAATGAGAGGCTATTTCACCAATGCTATTGCTTAACAATGTAATAGGACAGCATCCATGGAACCAATGAACAGAAATCAACATCCACTGTGCAGCATTAGCATTGAAAACTTTCATCCTGGAGTAGTTGGGGAAAGAGACAATATATGATGCATTGTAATGATTGTGCTAGAATGTCATGCATGTTTATAAGGTGCACATGTAGACTGAGCCACACTCTCACATACATACATCAACATAACAAGCTCAGGCAGCTTGGTTTCCTTCCACAAGCTCAGTAGGCTATAGGCATCATTTCCTAAATACATGCAACAGAAACAGAGTTGATGCTCACTATGTACTGTCAGTGGTGGGCAGTACCTAAAACTCGTCTGGTGTACCAAGACTCATCTCTAAAAGTCTCCTGGTGTATCGAGGCTCATCCTCCCTTGAGAGGTTCAAACTCAGAGAATTATTCCTGCCAGGGCCAACTTCTAAAATGAGGACAAGAGCATAACTTGTCACTCAGGGCCATTTTCAATAGTTGCTAGACGGGTTCCACTTTCAGGTGATCAAACAAAGGCCATAGGCCCTTCCGCTGGTAGAAAACATGTTTGCCTTCCTTTTCTTCTCTTCCCTCAAACCTTATTCTTTTTTTAGGGGGAAAAAAACTGTTTCCAACTATATTCTTGACAATGAATATCTTCCTTTTAGCCAAACGAGGAAATGTAAAGATTTGGGAATTGACCAGGGAAGTTTTCTCTGACATTCCAGAAGATGGAACTGAATTTTGGAGCAGGGTCATTGGCCCACTGTTGGTTTGTTTGCTACCTGGAAGTGTGGCAATAGCATTAGTTACTCTCAACAGAACCTCTAAGGTGCCAGGATCTGGCTGCTGAGAATAAGCCTTATTAGAAGCTGGTGCCTGGGCATGAGAAGGTGGTCACCATTTACCTAAGGTTCTCCCACACTGGTCCTTGCATGCCAGGGACACGCAAGGACATAAAAGATGGCAAGAGTTCCCTGGAGCCATGGTAGGGATCCATTCCCAATGTGTTTTCTCCAAACCTCCTGTGTTTTACACTCCTACCATCTCGAGGCCAGAAAAAAGGAAAGACAATATTAGCACTTTTCCTCTGTTACTTCTGCAGTAATAGAAGAGTCTACTAAGCATTAAGCCTTACTGCATTCTGAAAAGGATTAGGCACCTTGTACAAAATTCTTAATCCTTAAAATAACCCTGCATTGTAATGTCACTTGCATCTCACAGAGGACACTTGGAGAATGTAAGTGTCTATGACCTAGTCTCACAGTAAGTCCCAGATGCACGTGGCTGCACTTGGACTCAACCAAGAGAACAAACCAAAACCAGAAAATCAAACTCACTGCCATAGAGTCAATTCTGACCCATAGTGACCCCCCACTGGATTTCCAAGGCTGTAAATCTTTACAGAAATAGACCACCTCACCTTCCACCCATGGAGCAGTTGGTGGGTTTGAACTGCCAATCTTCTGGTTAGTATCTAAATGGCTTACCCATTATGCCACCAGAACTCCTTAACCAAGAGGATAGTTATACACGATTAGTGACAGAGCCTCATTGCCTTTCCCTCCTGTGGGCTCATCTGTGGCCACTTAGTAACTGTAGGAATTAAGCTAGAAGTATTATCCAGTTAATAACTACTTACTGCATGCCTGCTATGTGCTTGATTCTGAAAGGAAATGGAGAAGACAATTAAACACTGCTCATCTTTTCCCACTGTTCTTACAACCTTAGCTTCCACAAGGGTCACCTTCTTAGAGGCAGAGGGAAAAAGAGAAAACCCTGCTGTGCCCAATTACTTATTCTACCCCTCCTTTTGTGAGAAATTATCAACCAATTATTTTGGTACTGCATGGATGGAATTTAGTAAAAAATAGAGTGAGAGAGCTTGCATAATTTAATTGGATTGCCATTTTTTATTCAATTTAGACTTAAACCTGAACTATCTCAAGCAACAAAAACCTGGCCCTCCCAAAATACAACTGACCATCAAACATTCAGCTTGGGTTCCCTCAGTGTTAATACTCTATATCAGAGGGAGGAAGAAGATCTGTAAATGTACAATCACTTTATTTCACCTAAATGGATACTAAAGCTCCGACATCCTGGTTCTTGAATATAGCTCATCCATCCTTCTAGTCGTGGACCAGTAAGAACGTTGGTAGGCCTGGCAGTATGGCAGACATGCCTCCTGGACTGGAATCACCTTTGCTCGCCCACTGTAACCTCTTCAAAATTATGAGTAAAAATAGATCAGTTGTATTCCAAGGGCCAGAGACAAAAATAATGATTGTAAATGATCAGGTCAAGCCTTTCAATCATCCAAAAATTTCATTATGCCTAATTTCAGGATTTCCAAAATTTGCGATGACAGGATCGATCATTTATGGGTTATTGGCTGTTGTACAAGGATAATGAAAACAGATGCATTGATTGGAGAATATGGATGACAGCTTCACGCATATAAACGGACTTTTAAAATTCCATTGTGTTTTATGGCTCCACATAAAGGACAAGATAGGCTCCTAGCTTGGAAATGGATCAGAGGCATATTAAAAGCTGCAGTCAGACCTCGTGATGTCTGCACTTAAACCCTCTCATTGACACCAGCCAGGCACACAGATTCCTGCATGGTGAGAGGCAGGAGGAAGTAGGAGCGGCACTTCAGGAAACCTGATAAAACATAGATTCTGATTCTGCCGGGCTGGCCCCCACAGCCTGTGTTTCTGACAAGCTCCCAAGTGATGGCAATGCTGCTGGTCCATAGACCACATTTTGAGTAGAAAGTAATGGACTCCTCCATGCCCCTTAAGGTCTCATCTGGAATGATATTCATAATGTGATGACTCAGACACAGAAGAAAAGGACAAGTTACTGTAGTTCTTACAAGGAACAAGAAACCTGGAGAAAATATTTGGGGAATATGGTTAAAATAAAGCATTTTAAGCACCTTTTGAGTGCTACAATGATGGGCTCAAGTATAGCAGGGATCATGGAGCTGGCATGGGATTGGGCAGTGTTTCATTCTGCTGTGCATGGGGTCGCTATGAGAGATCCATATTTGTACCCATTCCAAAGGAAGGTGATCCCACAGATTGTGGAAATTATAGAATGATATCATTAATATCGCAGTCAAGTAAGATCTTACTGAAGATAATTCAAAAATGGTTGCAGCAGTATATTGACAGAGAACTTACAGAGATGCAAGCTGGATTCAGAAGAGGATGTGCAACAAGGGATATCATAGCTGTTGTCAGATGGATCTTGGCTCAAGGCAAAGAATACCAGAAAGATGTCTACTTGTGTTTTATTGACTACGCAAAGGCATTTGATTGTGTGGATCATGACAAATTATGGATAACATTGAGAAGAATGTGAATTTCTGAGCACTTGATTGTACTCATAAGGAACCTGTACCATGACCAGGAGGCTGTCATTTGAACAGAACAAGGGAACACTGCAGGCATGGTTTAAAATCAGGAAGGGAGTACATCAGGGTTGTATCCTTTCTCCACACTTATTCAATCTATATGCTGAGCAAATAATCCGAGAAGCTGGACTATATGAAGAAAAACTTGGCATCAGGATCGGAGGAAGAATCATTAACAACCTGAGATATGCAGACGATGCAACTTTGGTTGCTGAAAGTGAGGATGACTTGAGGCACTTACTGATGAAGGTTGAACAATACAGTCTGCAGTATGGATTACATCTCAACATAAAGAAAACAAAAATCCTCACAACTGGACCAATGAGCAGCATCACAATAAATGGAGAGAAGATTGAGGTTGTCAAAGAATTCATGTTGCTTGGTTCTACAATCGATGGCAATGGAAGCAGCAGTCAGGACATTAGATGACATGTAGCATTGGGAAAGTCAACCGCGAAGGAACTGTATCAAGTGCTGAGGAGCAAGGATGTCTCCTTGAGGACTAAGGTGCACCTGACAGAAGCTATGATGTTTCCAATCGCCTCGTATGCATGTGAGAGCTGGACAATGAATAAGGAAGACCGAAGAAGAGTTGATGCTTTTGAGTTGTGGTGCTGGCAAAGAATGCTGAAAGTACCATGGACTGCTAAAAGAACTAACAGGTCTGTCCTGGAGGAAGTGCACCTGAAATGCTCCCTGGAAGCGAGAATGGCCAGACCTATTTTGGTCATGTTGTCAGAAGAGATCATTCCTTGGAGAAGGATGTCATGCTTGGTAGGGTGGAGGGTCGATGAAAGAGGGGGAGGCCTTCAACGAGATGGATTGACACAGTGGCTGTGATGATGGGCTCAAGTATAGCAGGGATCATGGAGCTGGCGCGGGATCAGTTCATTCTGCTGTGCATGGGGTCCCTATGAGTCAGAAATGACTCGATGGCACCTAACAACAACAACAAGAAGCACATTTTGTAATAGGACGACTTTGTGCTGTTTGTTTGAGTCTGGGGTCTCAAGTCTGTGAAGTTTCTCTTTCTTATTCATTCTTGATCTCCCCTATACTTGGCACTCTATATCTATATGTGGTGAAAATTTACATATAAGAAAAGCTAGTATTCACGGTGGCATTGAGGAAGAAGAAGACATAGAGAGGTACATGGGAGGTACAGACAATGAAGATGAACCTTTCTGCACATACAGTACTGCGTTGACAGTGATGGCAAACACTGATCTACAGGTGGATAGATGGGTGGACAGGCTGAACTATTAGGTATGTCTCTGCAGAGGGGAGTATGCCCATGACCATGTGTAGGTCAGGCAGACAATGTTTCTACAAGCATATTGGTATGTTCTGTAAGAATTCCCAGGTATATAGAGCTGACAAGGGACAAGGTTGTAGTAACTTCGTGGCCAAAGCCAGCTACCTAGAGGGAGCAAGGAGCTTGACCTGTGGGCTCAAGACCATAGATGCAGGAGACATCAAGCTCAATTGGCATAACATACTATACAAAACATTGTTTCACTTCCTACTTTGGCTAGTAGTGGCGGGGATCTTAAAAGCTTGCAAGCGGCCTCTAGGTGCAACAGTGGGTCTCTCCTCGCCCAGAGCAAAGAAGAATGAAGAAAACCAAAGATACATAGAAACAATTAGTCCAAGGCACTGATACACCATGTGATCCTCAGCTTATATGACTATGAGACCAGAACTAGGTGATGCTTGGCTAGCACTGTCAACCACTCGGAGGGAGATCTATGTAGGAGATCTTGGATAGAGAGGGAGAACAATGTGGAAAAAAACTCAAAATCATTTAAAAAAGAAAAAAGGACCAAATTTGCTGTGCTGATAGAGACTGATGGAACCACTGAGCCTATGGCCCCTAGCTGCCTTTCAGGTCTTGAATTGAACCCATATCTGTGGCTTCCAGCCAAACAAAAGACAGGCATATGAGCTGATGAACATTTACATTAGGTAGGTACGCTCCTTGGAGAAATCAGTCATGGGAGAATAGAAGGGATGTGTATGCACAGGGAGATAGCTCAGGGGGTAGGAGTGCATGGGAGGGAAGGACACAGGGATGAGGTAGCTATGGGGAGGAAGTGGGAGGACAGTTGTTGCATTGCGGGAAACCGCAGTTAATGTCATGAGACAAAGTGTATGTGAACTGCTGTGTGGAAGATGAATTTCCTCTGTACACTTTCACCCAAATCACAACACAATTAACAAAAGAAGAAGAAAGGTGGGTTTTACTCATCTAGTACATTTGACAATGTACGCACTGAAACCAAGTAGAATCTCATACATGTGATCCATCTTTTCTTCTCAATCTACCCCTCTTCCTCTTGCTCCTCCTTTTACCACCTTCATCAGGGAGGAAGCAGGTTTGAATTGAAACCTCCCCACGGACTTCCCCTAGAGATACCAGTGTGTACATTGCTAAACGTTAAGGAGACGGCCTTGCTGTGCTGAGCTCCAGCTCCAGGGCACCCACAAAGGCATGCTGCCTCCTTGTCAAACTGGACAGAATGTCACTGAGTCTCAAGCTCCCTGACAGACACACAGAAATGTAGAAACCCTACAGAATCGTGAGCCCATTTATCAGAGAGTCATTGATGAGAACGGACAAGCGTGTTTTGCCATAGCACATGAGCGTCCTGCCATGTAATTTCAACTCCTGATTTCTTTGTTTGAAAATGACTGACATTGATTCAATTCTGAGTCAGAACTGACTGTACAGCAAAGCATGTATATAAAGGATGCCTATAAAGGATACACACACACACATACACACATATATATATGCCAGATTCATGTAAGAATGTAAGAATGTCCTCAATGAAGCAGAAAAAAATATTAATATAAATCTCAACTTTGGAATACTTGTCTTTAGGGTCCATGGTCTCAGTGGTTCCATTGGGCTCTGTCAGACCAGCAAATCTGCCCCACCTCTTTTTTTTAAGTGATTTTGAGTTTTAGTCCCCAATTGTCCTTCCAGTCTGGAATTAAACCCATACTTGTGGCTTTCAGCCAAACAAAAGGCATATGAGGTGAACATTTACACTATGTAGATATACTCCTTGGAGAGAACAATCATGGGAGAATAGAAGGGCTGTGTATGCACAAGGTCATACCTCAGGGGCCAGGAGTGCATGGAGGGAAGGATGCAGGGAATAGGTAACTATGGGAAGGAAGTGAGAAGGGAGCTGTTACACTGTGGAAAATTATAGTCAATGTCATGAGACAAAGTGTATGGAAAGTACAGTGTACTGCTGTATGGAAAGTGAATTTGGTCTGTAAACTTTCACCCAAGTCACAATTTAAAAAAAAAGAAAGAAAGAAAATGACTGACGTTGAACTTTTCATAGAAGAATATAAACATCAACCTTCTTTCCTCCTCCCCTGACTATAAAGCAGCTTACACGAAGGCTAAGCTGTTCGTGACCAGTCTGTTACCCAGGGCAGGCAAACAATTTGGTTAAAAATGAGCTCATTGATTTTATTAATTAAAAACTTCAGACCACGATTTTATGAACATCTGCAGCTGCAAACGCTCAAAGATGACATTGTATACCTTCTTTTCTGAATGATGGCACCCCTACTTGGAGCCATTTCCGAAGAACAGACTGCCCAAACAAGGGCGGATTTATATTCAGTTCTAAAGTAGCAACTACTTTATAAATCTCAAACTTCCAAAGCCATGACATGAATCACATTAGTTCAACTTTGGCAATACCCACATTTTACCCACAAAATACACACAGTGAAAGGATTTAAAAGGGAATGCAACCCAACGTTGAGCTTCTGCAAATGAAGATTGATCTAACATGTGGTCAGTGTTTGAAAGATCTAGAAAGTGAATAATGTCACACTCTACTTTCTCAACCTTAATTTAACAAAATGTATATTTTATTTATAATCTCACTTTGTTTCTAACTCATTAGCAAAGCTTCATTAGGTCTTCAATATCCTTAAATGCATTTACTTCTTTCCTTTTGTCTCTACAAGTCCTCTTTTCATCTTAAAACGCATGAACGTGAGGAAGGCCCAACTTGATCTCTGGGTTGACTTTTATGTCGAGGAAATGCCTTCCTTCTCTTTTATTTGTATAGAAATCATAGGATATTATTTTCCTTTCTTTTTGATTAAAATGTTACATTTGATTTTCCAGGAATAAAGTAGCTCACCCAAACCAAAGTAAAGATAAAACTTTGAACATGAAAATTAGCCGGAGGGGCTAACCAAGCAAATACAATCAGCAGTGGCCGGAAATCAGTCACGCCACTCAAACTCACATTGTAATATAATTTACTTTTGAGGGAATTTACAACTATTCAAGCTTCACAATTTATTAGGTAAAGGGGATCTGAGTGAAGTATTTATGCCTTAGTAATTCGTTTTACAACCTATTTATGCAGACAACTCCTAACATCTAAACAATCTCAGCTCATTATCTAAACTGGGCAAATTGCTTTATGGATTCAGACACAAGTTGGGTAGACCTAAAAGTTTTTACTGTCCCTTCCGATCCCAAAAGCTCCGATTCAGTTGAAAAGATGTGCAGCTGTGTACCACAGGGCACACTTGTGGCTTGCATCAGACACCATGTCTAAAGTTGCCTCATTTCCAGAGAAAAATTTATAGTTGGAGAAACAGGAAACCTGCGTGATATTTTTATGTATCTTTAAAATTACAATTGTATTATAAAACCAAATCTGTAGTCACTTAACCTCTTACTAAAAATTGTTGCTGTTGTTGTTGTTGTTGTTGGGTATCATCAAGTCAGTTCCAGGTTGTAACAACCTGTGTGCGACAGAGAGCGCACGGGCTGGTCCAGGACCATCCTCACAGCCGTCGCCGTGTTTGAACCCGTTGCTGCAGCCACTGTGTCAGTCGCCTCTTTGAGGGTCTTCCTCTTTTTCTCTGACTCTCTACTTCCCCAACTTAATGATCCCTCTGGTGAACATATCCAAAGTGTGAGAGATGAAGTCTCACCACCCTTGCTTCTAAGGACCATGCTGGCTGTACTTCATCCAAGACAGATGTGTTCATTCTTCAGGTGGTCCCTGGTATATTCTGTGTATTTAATATGCTTCACAAACACCATAATTCAGAGCTGTCAGCTTTTCTTAGGTCTTCTTTTTTCATTGTTCAGCTTTCACGTGCATATGAGGCAATTGAAAAGACCAAGAAGTTGAAACAACTCAAACGCCCATCGACAGATGAACAGAGAAACAAAATGTGGGATGTACAATGGAATTCTGTTGAGCCACAGTGAGAAATGAAGTCCTGACACACCACCGCCTGGATGGACCTTCTAAGTAGTGTGCTAAGTACAATAAATCAGACCCCAAAAGACCAACGTTGTGTGGCCCCGCTTCTACACCAATGCATAGAGACAGAAAGGAGAGGTTTCTGGTGGAGGGGACGAGGGGGCAAGTGTTCCTTAAGGGACACTAATTTCTGTTTGGGGTGATGGAAAATTTTTGGAGACCGGTGATGACGGCGGCACAACATGGTGACAGTGATTAATGTCAGTGAATTGCACTCTTAGAAATGGTTAAAATTGCAAGTTTTAAGTTATATGTATTTTAGTACAATTTTTTAAAATAGGCATGTGTTCATTTTCTAAATTCCCATCCTCCAAAATGGCCCCATTGTCTTTTCTCCACAGGACTGCGTGGTTGCACTTGCAGGCAGTGTGGGGGCCACATCCTGTCCTTGGTTCCGGAGATGAAGCCAGGGACACCAAGTGCCCCTCGGTGCGCTGGCACCGCGCAGGTGATCATCTGAAGCTGCTCCTGGCTCTGCGTCTCTAACCCAGACCCAGACGCTTGTGTTTCATATGTTGTGTTTATGTGAAGTTTCACAGGAAGAGAACAGTGGGGTGGAGTATGAGTATTTGCTTTGGTTTCTAACAATCTGAGCCTACGCTGCACTGTTTTGTTCTTTCCGCAATATGAGAAAGAAGCGTTTGGCTTTTAATTACATACATGTGAGATGCAGCAGGCTCTGAAAGTGGTATTTTAGGCTCCCTCAGCTTTGTTTCAAGGTTTGAGTGTATTAATTCCCATGCAAATCACTCAGTGGCAGAGTTCACTGGAAAAGGATACTTCCCTATATTTGTTGAAAGAGGGGAGAAATTCCAGGAGGATGTAAAAAGACTGTAAAGGAAGGGGGGCAAAGCAAGATAAGCCCTTCCCCCAGCACCCTGAATCTGTTCATGTAATTGCAAGGAGCAGAGCCATTGTGTGATGGGAGGTGTGACTAATGTCATATGATCATAAAAGACTGCTGATGGAGCTCCTCGGGGCTCAGAGGTTAAGTCATCAAGTGAGGTCTTCACACTTGCCTGTCATCTCCTCCAGTGGCCTTGGGTTGTTTTCTTCTAGCATATTTTTGAAAACAAAACAGATAAATTTACATGAAGATGTAGTTAAGTATTTAATCAGGAAAAAAAATCATTTGTATATATACACACACACACACACACACATAAAGGAGCCCTGGTTGCCTGATGATTAAACATTTGGCTGCTAACCAAAAGGTCAGCAGTTCTAACCCACCAGTGACTCCATGGGAGAAAAGACCAGGCAATCTGCTTCCATAAAGAAACAGCCTAGGAAACCCTATGGGTCAGTTCTCCTATGTCCCGAGGGGTTGCTAGAGCCCGAATCAAACAGTGCATCTGACAACCACAACAGTATATCCATAATCAGAGGTCGTAGTATGTCCAGGGCCCTCAAGGACCGTGAAGCTCATAGGTGCTGTCACCCCTCTCCTATTGATGTTCATCCAGATTCACCACCTGTCAGTGAGTCAACACATTGTTGGAGGCTTGTGACCAGGCAGTGCTAAATTCTGAAAGTGTCAAGTATGGATATAACTTTAAATTTACACATCAGATGGGGGGAGGTGGGCAAAGGAAAGAAGAGCAAGGGGATAGGGGACTAGTCTTTACCATTCTCTTTGTGTTCCTGGAAGGAGCTCTTGTGGCACAAATACTAAGTGGTATTTCAGAAGCAGGAAGAAAAATATTTATTTCTCAAGCCACCAGGATTTCCAGGAAGCAGTTTGGAAACAGAAATACAGTTGGTATCTGAGCTGTGTCCATTTCCCAATTTCATCATTTTACTCTGGAAATGACCTGGGAGGACCTTAATTTCAGTTGAAAAGAGGTCACTGGCCTTGGGAAACAGCGGAGGGTCATTTTTGGGGGTTTTCTTGGCACCCTCACTCCCAGCGTCACTCTTCAGCACATGCAGGGATGCAGGACCAGCACCTGGAAAAGCAAGGGTGGCAGGCAATGCCGAAGGGTGAATAGTTGTCCAGACAGAGTCCTGCATTTCTACGGGAGAAATCATGAGTCTCTGGTCCCTTGGTGCCATTCTGAGCTCAGGAGGTCACAGCAAGTTTGTGCTACAAGGGGCGACAACTGTTTCAGAAGCAAGAACATAAGTTCACAACTCCTTGAGTGTCACTGATGGATCTTGAGAGTTTATATCTAGAAAGATGGCAGTTTTAGAGAACATCAGCATGTACCACTCATGAGCAGCCCGGCATAGACCCTGTCAGGGTCGAATCTTGTGAAAAGACAGCTATGTGCCAATTCATTGATTCAAACAAATTCCACAACAGAAAGACCCTCAGAAAAAGGAAACTGCACAGGTTCGATAAATTAAACAAATCCATATGTCAGTATGGCAGAAAAAGGAGCCCTGGTAGTGCGATAACTAGGCCCTCGGCTGCTAACTGAAAGATTTGAACTCAGCAGCAGCTGCATCAGAGAAAGACCAGGCAATCTCCTGCCATAAAGATTACAGCCTGGAGTCGATAGGAGTCGGAACCAACTCAAGGACACCCAACGACTATAACAGAACAGAGCCACTGAACACATGGCACAGAAACCAACAGTCACCATTGTACTCACTTTCAAGCATTTATATTTAAATGGTAATTGTTATTTACCATTTAATACAGAAGAGTAGAACATATTGAGGAAGAAAACTCCAAATTTTTACATGTATAAAAACTAATAAACTGGAAATATGTAGCCCTTCAACATTAGCTTTTAATTTCAAAATAATCACAACCAAATTATTAAACAAAATTGATATAGTAAATTTTTCCTTGATTGTCCGTAACTCTCTCAAGTCCTTCCGTATTTTCTGATTCTTATCATTATCTGTTACTACTTATCTATGGCTAATTACTATGGCTAATATATAAGTGATGGATTTGTGTACTCTTTTCTAAGAGAACATGAGTAAAATCCAAAGCTACTATGTACTTTACTGTACTGTTAACAAACTGAAGCCATTTAAAACTATGAAAAAACAAACCAAAGAAAAAGGAACTCTGATGGCATAGTGCCTAAGACATTTGACTGCTAACTAGAAGGCTGGTGGTTCGAACCCACCAGCCACTCCTTGGAACAAAGGTTGGGCAATCTACTTCCATAGTGATACCGCCTTGGAAACCCAAGGAGGAGTCGCTATGAGTTGGATCCAACTTGATAGCAGTGAGATAAGTGATGAATTTGTGTATTCTTTTCTAAGAGAACATGAGTAAAATTCAAAGCTGCTATGTACTTTACTGTACTGCTAAAAAACAGGAGCCATTTAGAACCATATTAGGACATTATAAACACGTTAACATTTGCCTTTAAGGGGTAACCTGGAAGCAGGGTTGGGTGCCTTAAGCTTTTAGAAGTGGCTTTAAGGGAGGCCAGAAAGTGAGCTGAGCAGTGTGGAACAACTTAGGGAGATGAACTTATCTGTCAGTTTGTTGTCCTGTAGTGGCACACTTGTTGCTATGAGGCTGGAGGCTATGCCACCAGTGTTGCAAATGCCAGCAGGATTACCCATGGTGGACAGGTTTCAGCAGAGCTCCCAGACTAGGAAAGACTTGGAAGAAACAAGAGTCCATCCACTTCTCAAAGACTTGGCCAGTGGAAACCTTATGAATAGCAATGAAATACTTTCAGAGATATTGCTGGAAAGCATTATGAATAGCCCTGAAATACTGTCTGATATGCTGCCAGAAGATGAGCCCCTCAGGTTGGAGGGCACCAAAATATAACTGGGGAAGAGTTACCTACTCAGGGTAGAGCCAACCTCAATGATAGGGATGGAGTAAAGCTTTCAGGACCTCCATTTGCTGATGTGGCACAACTCAACATGAGAAGAAATAGCTGCAACTATCCATTAATAATTGGAACATGGAATGTACAAAGTATGAATCTAGGAAAGTTGGAAGTTGTCAAAAATGAAATGGAATGCATAAAGATCGATATCCTAGGCATTAGTGAGTTGAAATGGACTGATTTTGGCCATTTTGAATCAGACAACCATATGATCTAAGTGCTGGGAATGACAAAGATGATGAAGTTGAAGATTTTTACCAGCTTCTGCAGTCTGGAGTTAAGCAAACAAGCAATCAAGATGTGTTGATTCTCACTGGTGATTGGAATGCAAAAGTTGGAAACAAAGAATTACTGGTAGTTGGAAAATATGGCCTTGGTGATAGAAATAATTCTGGAGATCACATGATAGAATTTTGCAAGGCCAACAATGGATTCATTGCAAATACCTTTTTTCAACAACACAAATGGAAGCTATACAAGTGGACTTCGCCAGATTGAGTACACAGGAATCAGATTGACGACATCTATGGCAAGGGGAGATGGAGAAGCTCAATATCTTCAGCCAAAACAAGGCCAGGAGCTGATTGTGAAACAGACCATCAACTCTCATATGCAAGTTCAAGGTGAAGTTGAAGACAATTAAAAGAAGTCCATGAGAGTCAAAATATGACCTTGATTATATCCCTCCTGAAGTTAGAGACCATCTGAAGAATAGATTTGATGCATTGAACACCAATGACCGAAAACCAGAGGAATTGAGAGATGACAGCAAGAGCCTCAACCATGAAGGAAGCAAAAGGTCATTAAAAAGACAGGAAAGGAAGAAAAGACCAAAATGGATGTCGGAAGAGACTCTGGGACTTGTCCCTGAATGGAAAGTAGCTAAAAAACTGGAAGAAATGACAAGATAGAAGAGTTGAACAGAAAATTTTAAAGAACAGCTTGAAAAGACAAAGCCCATTATTGTAATGAAATGAGCAAAGACCTGAAGTTAGAAAACCAAAAGGGAAGAACATGCTTGGCATTTCTTAACCTGAAAGAACTGAAGAAAAAAATTAAACCTCAAGTTGCAATGTTGAAAGATTCTATGGGCAAAATATTGAATGATGCAGGAAACATCAAAAGAAGATGGAAGGACTTCCTTTAAGATCACAGAATAGGCAGACAAGCTCCACAAACCTTCCTCAACAAAGAAAAGAGAAACCAATAGACAGAGATACAAAAAATAATCCTGGAGCCCTGAGAATTGACCTAAAGATCAGCCCTGGTCACCAGGGGCTGCAGGGACCACTGCTCTGGTGGTCTATGACTAGATAGGGAAGCAGCAAGGAGGGAGACAACCTGAGCTGTGGACTTTTGGCTGTCTGGAAGGTGCAGCCATTTTGATTGTTTACAAGCAGTGGCCATTTTGGATATTTAAATTGACAGCATTCCAATTTGAATTCCAGGGACCTAAGAATAGGTTCAATTTGCCAAGGATGTAAGGGATATATGGAAGGCTTACAACAGGAAAGGAGACAGGAGGTGAGTGTATAAGTGCTGCCAACTAGCAAATAGAGGGAGGAGCACTGTACACTGCTTACATAGATAACATTCAAAGAAAGCAAAAATCATGGGCAAGTCACTCCAACATACTATCATCAATTAAATATAAACACAAAAAGGTCACAATGTCTCGGAGACAACAGAGAATCACAGTCCTCACAAAGAAATAAGATAAAGCAAAAGAAACAAGGGACAGGATACAGACCCTGAACATATCCCTGAGGAAGAAGCAGCATTGGAATTCCCTAACAAGGAATTCAAAAGAATAATATTTAGGTACCTTTAATGCATTGAGAGACAAATCAAGAAAAACACAGACAAAATTGAGGAAAACACAGAGAAAACCCTAAAACAATTTCAAAAGACAATACAAGAGCAAAATGACAAAATAAATGAAAAATTAGAAGTGATACAAAATCTACAGATAGAAATCCAGAAGATTGATAATAAATTTTCAGAAATAGATAACATATTGAATCAACAAAGGAGTAGAATTGAATCAATGGAAGACAGAATTAGCAACATGGAAGAGAAATGCCTCAATACTTCTTTGGAAAGGGTTCAATCAGAAAAAAGATCAAAGCAAAATGAAGAAAGCCTAAGGATCATGTGGGATACCATTAAAAGGAATAACATATGTATAATAGGAATTCCAGAACAGGAACAGACAAATAAAACCACAGAGAAAATTGCCAAAGCTTTGTTGAAAGACAATTTCTCTGGACTGATGAAAGATGAGAGTACATCTGTTCAAGAAGTCCAGTGAACCCCAAACAGAATAGACACCCAAAAGAAAATTACCAAGAAATACCATCATCAAACTCACCATAACCAAAGACAAAGAAAGAACCCTGAAAGCAGCACAGGAAAAACGAAAAGTTACCTACAAAGG
>NW_006921943.1:1842812-1847404 GCF_000298275.1 Orycteropus afer afer | reverse complement strand
GGAATTTGTTAAAACTGGACCAACCTTAGAAGAGATACTAAAGGGAGTCCTTGGGACAGAGAACCAACAACAACAAACAACAACTGACCATTAATACACATGATGACATAACCTAGAAACCAACCCAGTTATGGAAGTATCCAAAGTAAATAAGCCTACAAGATTGTAAATAGGGAACGAGAGACCTCGATGGAAAAATGGGGACAACTAAAACCAAAAAGAGGAAAAAAATTGTGTAGTTACACAACTTTTAAATGGTAGGGAAGTCAAGAAAACTGCAAGATAGAACAGAGTTTTCTAAACTTGGGAAGAAAACTACAAGCCATGGAGTAATCTCAAAGAAAAATTATAAACCTTCACATCAAAATAGAAAAGAGGACTAGCACAAATATTTAGCAAATACTAAACCAAAGGCAATGAACAAAGTGATAATACGATTCACAAACAAAATGAGCTCAGCACAGAAAATTATATGGAACAAAGATAGCAGCAACACCACGACTGCAACAAATTCATACTTGTTGATAATTACACTGCCAAAAGAGTAAAAAGAACCCACAGATTTGGAAAAAATAGTCAGCACTGACATATCTGACAAGAGACTTATCTCTAAAATTTATAGAAAACCCCAACATCTGTGCAACAAAAAGATTAACAGCCCAATTAAAAAATGGGCAGAAGACATGAATGGATGCTTCACCAAAGAGTATATTCAGGCAGCCAGCAAATACATGAAGAAATGTTCATGATCATTAGCCATCAGAGAGATGCAAATCAAAACAACAGTGAGGTACCATCTCACCCTAATGGCAAGGTTCAACAAGACAGAAAATAACAAATGCTGGCAGGGATGTGGAGAGATTGGGACTCTCATACACTGCTAGTGGGATTGTAAAATGATACAACCACTGTGGAAAGCAGTATGGCTCTTCCTGAAAAAGTGAAATTAGAAATACAATTTGACCCAGCAATCCCTTTACTAGGTATATATCCTAAAGAAATGAGAGCCAGGACAAGAACAGACATATGCACACCTATGTTCATCACAGCACTATTTACAACAGGCAAAAGATGGAAACAGCCTAGGTGCCCATCAACAGAAGAAGGATAACCAAACTATGGTACATACACACAATACAATACTACACAACTCTAAAGAATAATGTGGAATCTGCAAAGCACTGCATAACGTGGATGAACTTGGAGGACATTATGCTGAGTGAAATAAGTCAAACACAGAAGGACAAATACAGTATTAGCTCTTTATTGCAAAAAGTTAAGGAAAGGTTTATATATGGAAGGAAACTTTCTTGTTGGTTACCAGGGTGGGAGGGGAGGAGAGGGATCACTGGAAAAAAAAAAAAAAAAGCATTGACCCATGTCACTTTAGTTTTGTATATTTCACTGTACATAAATTATATTTCAATAATTTTTTTAAACAAAAAAGATGGAAGGAATACACAGAGTCACTGTACCAAAAAGAACTGGTAGATCTTCATCCATTTCAGGAGGTGGCATAAGATCAAGAACCAATGGTATTGAAGGAAGAAGTCCAAGCTGCACTGAAGGAATTGGTGAAAAACAAGGCTCCAGGAGTTGACAGAATACCCATTGAGATGTTTCAACAAATGGATGCCCCACTGGAGGTACTCACTTGGCTACGATAAGAGATTTGGAAGACAGCTACCTGGCCTACTCACTGGAAAAGATCCATATTTGTACCCATCCAAAAGAAAGGTGATCCCACAAAATGTGGAAGTTATCGAACAATATCATTAATATTGCATGCAAGTAAAATCTTACTGAAGGTAATTCGAAAAAGGCTGCAGCAGTATATTGACAGAGAAATTCCAGAAATGCAAGCTGGATTCAGAAGAGGACATGGAACAGGGAATATCATTGCTGATGTCAGATGGACCTTGGCTGAAAGTAAACACCAGAAAGATGTTTACTTACATTTTATTGACTATGTAAAAGCATTCGATTGTGTGGATCATAACAAATTATGGATAACATTGAGAAGAATGGGAATTCCAGAACACTTCATTATATTCATGAGGAGCCTGTACATAGACCAGGAGACTGTTGATCAAACAGAACAAGGGGATACTGCATACCTTAAAATCAAGAAGGGAGTGCATTAGGATTGTATCATTTCACTATGCTTATTCAGTCTCTATGGTGAGCAGATAGTCCAAGAAGCTGGAGTGTATGAAAAAGAACATAGCATCACGATTGGAGGAAGACTCATTAACAACCTGCAATACGTAGATGACACAGCTTTGCTTGCTGAAAGTGAAGATGACTTGAAGCACTAACTGATGAAGATTGAAGACTACAGTCTGCAGTGTGGATTACACCTCAATGTAAAGAAAATCTCACAACTGGACCCATAAGCACCATCATGATAGAGAAGACTGAAGTTGTCAAGGACATCGTATTTCTTTGCTCTACAATCAACACCAATGGAAGCAGCAGTCAAGACATCAGACTATGTACTGCATCACACAAATCGGAGGCAAAAAAACCTCTTTCAAGTGCTGAAGAGAAAAGGCGTCTCCTTGAAGACTAAGGTGCACCTAACCCAAGCCATGGTATTTTCTATCACCTCTTTTGCATGTGAGAGCTGGACAATGAATAAGGAAGACTGAAGAAGAGTTGATGCTTTTGAGTTGTGGTGTTGGCGACACCACAACTGAGAATGCTGAGAGTATCATGGACTGCTAAAAGAACTAACAGATCTATCCTGGAAGAAGTGCAGCTGGAATGCTCCTTGGAAGCGAGAATGACAGACTTCATCTCACCTACTTTGGTCATGTCAGGAGGAACCATTCCCTGGAAAAGGATATCATGCTTGTTCAAGTGAAAAGTCAACAACAAAGGGGAAGACCCTCAACAAGATGGATTGACACAGTGGCTGCAGTGATGTGCTCAGGTACAGCAAGGATTGTGAGGCTGGCACAGGACCAGGCAGTGTTTCATTCTGTTGTACACAGGGTTGCTATAGTCAGAGTCGACCCGATGGCACCTAACAACAATGTTTGCTTTTCAGATAGGATCTCTGTTTTCACCCTGCAGAAGCTGGAGACTTGGGGATTTGTTTTACTCAAAATTGACAGTTTGTTACCTTGGACGAGTGTGAATCATTGCTCTTCTCCGCTACCTCCAGAGTGAAGAAGGCTTTGTCTATACCCAGGTGAACAGTACATGGCAGAGGGCAGAGGGTGGAGTGGAGACCCTTGTGGAATTCTGAGTTGCAGAGCTAACCCTTGACTTGTTTAAATGTTTCCTGGGATTCACAACATACACGAAACATGCACATATTCAAGATGGGAATTTTGTGTGTATGTGTAATTTGTATGAAAGTTTACAGAGCAAATTCACTTTCCATTCAGCAGTTCACATACACTTTGTCTCATGACATTGACTACAATTTACCACAATGTAACAGCTCCCCTCCCACTTTCTCCTCATAGTTACCTCTTCCCTGTGTCCATGCCTCCATGCACTCCTGCCCCCTGAGCTGTCTCCCTGTGCATACACAGCTCTTCTTACTCCCATGATTGTTCACTCCAGGAAGTGCATCTACCTCAGGTAAATGTTTACCTCCTATGCTTGTCTTTTGTTTAGCTGGAAGCCACAGGAGTGGGTTCAATTCCAGACCTCAAGGGCAACTAGGGGCCATAGACTCGGTGATTCCGTCAGGCTCTATCAGACCAGCAAACCTGGTCCCTCTTTTTTTTTTTTAATGATTTTGAGTTTTGTTCCACGTTGTTCTCCCTCTATTCAGGATCTCCTACATAGATCTCCCTCCGAGTGGTTGACAGTGGTAGCTGGGCACCATCTAATTCTTCTGGTCTCATAGTTGCATAAGCTGCAGATCAGATGGTGTACCAGTCACTTGGACTAATTGTTTCCATGGATCTTTGGTTTTCTTCATTCTTTGCTCTGGACAAGGAGAGACCCACTATTGCACCTAGAGGCCGCTTGCAAGCTTTTAAGATCCCAGTCGCTACTTGCCAAAGTAGAATGTGGAACAATGATTTGTGTAGCACATTATGCCAATTGAGCTTGATGTCCCCTGTGACCATGGTCCCAAACCCACAGGTCCAACTACTCACTTCCTCTGGGTAGCTGGCTATGGCCAAGAAGTGACTACAACCTTGTCCCTTGTCAGCTGTACTATATACTTGGACCAAGGTGTGAATTTTTTAAGTGTTCTAAAATATTTTCAGGATAATTCAAACCCCAATAGAATTTCTTGAGATAGTAGACACATCGTTCCTAGAGTCGGGCCTCCAAAGGAGTTGGAGTAGATCAGTGACTGTGAAGAATCACATATGGGTGCTGTCAGGGATTGAATTGTGTCCCCCAAAATATGTGTCACTTTGGTTAGGCCATGATTTCCAGCATTGTGTATTTGCCCTCCACTAAGTGAACTGATGTGATTGTTCTCCCTTTTGTGTTGTTGTTGTTGTTAAGTGCCATCGAGTCTTTTCCGACTCATAGCGACCCCATGCACAGCAGAACGAAACACTGCCCCACAATCCATGCTATACTCGAGCCCATCATCGCAGCCACTGTATCAATCC
>NW_006921943.1:1835573-1839132 GCF_000298275.1 Orycteropus afer afer | reverse complement strand
CCGTGCTTACCTTGCTCCCAAAGACCTGGTCCCTTTCGGGAGCATAACAAGGGAAAGTGTTCAGTGCAGATCAGTGAGTAAGCACAAGCCCACCCGTGCTTACCTTGCTCCCGGAGACCCAGTCCCTCTCAGGAGGGTAACAAGGGAAAGTGCTCAGTACAGATCAGTGGCTCTATTGGCTTTGGAGGAAGGTCCTTGGGTCTTCGCTACTGCTTCCTGGTTCCTTAGGGAACCATTTTGTGATGTGTTGTAAATCCTAACCTCTCTATGTTAATGAGGCAGAGAAGTGAGAGGTGTATCATGAGTCACAAGCTTACAAGAGTGGCACTACCCTTACCCAGGTCACACCCTTACTCTGATCATACCCTTACTCAGGTCACATCCTTACTCTGGTCATATCCTTACTCTGGCCACATCCTCACTCTGTCACATCCTTACTCTGATCACATCCTTACTCAGGTCACACCCTTACTCAAGTCACACCCTTTCTCTGGTCACACCTTACTCTGGCCACACTCTGACTCTGGTCACATCCTTACTCTGGTCACACCCTTATTCAGGTCACTCCCTTACTCAGGTCACACCCTTACTCTGCCCACACCCTTACTTTGCTCACACCCTTACTTAAGTGAATACCCTTTCTCAGTTCAGATTCTTTCTTGAGTCATGCCATATATCTTATAAGAGGTAAAAGGAGAGAGAAGTGAGGTGGAAGCCCCTCAGTACTGCCACAGAAGAAGAGCTGGGAGGGAAGCACATCCTTTGGACCTGGGGTCCCTGCACTGAGAACCTCCCAGAACCAGGGGAAGATTGATGCCAAGACACAAGGAGATCCCTAAGGAACCAGGAAGCAGTAGTGAAGACCAAAGGACCTTCCTCCAAAGCCAATAGAGAGAACATGTGTTTTCCTAGAGCTGGTGCCCTGAATTTGGACTTCTAGTTTCCTAAACTGTGAGATAATAAATTTCTATTTGTTAAAGTCATCCTCTGGCAGTATTTTGGTTATAACAGTACTAAATAACTAAGGCAAGTGCCCAATGTCAGGTGGAAATAGATTTTGCCATATTTAGTCTCCAAAAAGGAGCTCTGATAGCATGATGCCAAAGGCATTTGACTGCTAACCAGAAGGCTGGTGGTTCAAACCCACCAGCCACTCCTTGGAAGGCAGATTGGGCAATCTACTTCCTTAATGATACTGCCTCAGAAACCCAAGGAGGGGTCACTATGAGTCAGATCCAACTGGACAGCAGTGAGGATTTTTTTTTTTTTAAGTCTCCAAAAAGGCTCAGGTAGAGCAGGGATCATGAGGCAGGCACAGGACAGGGCAGTGATTTGTTCTGTTATACTTAGGGTCGCTGTGAGTAAGAGACAACTCAATGGCACTTAGCAGCAATAACAGTCTCCAAAAACCCAAACCCACTGCTGTCAAGTTGGGTCTGACTCATAGACCTGCTCAATGCCTGAAGGAATAAGAGCACCCTGGGTAATGAACCTTGGTGTGAACTTGGGAGGGGAGGCAAGCGTTCTGGAATGTTCTCATTCAAGAGCCCCATCTTCTGGAATGTCCTTCCCAACAGAACTGGGAGTATGTTTCCCTTGTGACCAGTAGGACCCAGCCTTCCTATCATCTGTTACTTGCCTGCTGCCTAAGTTACGAGCTGGAGAGGAATGCTGAGTCCATTGCGTATTTGGGAGGGAATTCCTCCTAAGTCTTTTAGCCACTCTTCGCTTTGTCTAGGTGACGCCTGTGTGTTCACACGGTCCCAGCACATGCTCATGGATCAGAAGGAGAAGCCAGTTTTCCTGGGGTACATAGATAACTTGTCCCCGACCCATGGCGGCTGATGAATGTCCCTGTCCTTCAGTGCACTTGGGTGCAGGGAAAATGTATGCATGCTGCCGGAAGGACAGCCTCCCCACATGCCACCCTGGACTTCCCCACGATGATTTGCTACCTGTCCCCAAAATCTTAGAAACCTGGCTTCCAGCCAGAAGCAAATGAGAACAAATGAAAGGCAGAAATAGGGTCTTTGTAGTATTTATGGCCTGTGGTCTGAGTAGAAGCAGGAAATACCAGAAATTTCCGTGAGAAGGCTGTTTGCAAGAGGTGGTTCAGATGAATTTTGCATAACCGCATTTGCTTATCCAAGAGACTCAGACAGTTCAAATTAAGCATCTGAACTTCTGGGTCCTCACCTGAACCAGAGCCAGACTCTGAACTTTTCAGGTTTCACTGTCATTAATCAAAATTCTGAAGAGCAATGGCATGCAATGAATCAAATGTAATAGTCACCACCAACTGGGATGGCAAGAGAAGCAGAGGGCTTGCCAGCAGGCTACATGGATAAGAACCTGGCCGACTCAATTCCCAGAGTCCACACAGCGTCCTCCCCACACTTGGCCTTGGGCCGCAGCACTAAACGGTGTGAGGAGAGGTTTGTTCTGCACAGACAGGGACAAAGCGGTGTGTTGCCTCCTCCGCGCTGAGAGCACTCAACACCCTTCGGACCTCCGGACCCTCAGCTGCAGGGAGGAGGACTGTAGGGAGCAGGTCTGCACATGGGAGGGACTGTGTAGATTTTCAGAGAGAAGAGCTAGATGAAATTATTTACCAGGAGAGTTTCCAACATCCTCCACTCCTCAGTCAGTTTGTCATACTGTAGTGGCCAGCAAGGTCACCCACAGTGGGCAGGTTTCAGCAAAGCTTCCAGACGAGCATAGACCAGGAGGAGAGGCCTGGCAAGCTACTTGTGAAAACCAGCTGGCGGAAGCTCTAGGGATCACAACACAGCATTGTCCGACCATGGTGCTGGAAGGCGAGCCTGCACTCAAAACGCGCAGGGGCTACAATGAGGGGCTCCAGCAGAAGGAAGATCATAAAGGTGTTGCATTTCTGGGCAGCGTTTTGCTCTGTGCCTGTAGGGTCTCCGTGAGTCAGAGCTGACTCAGCAGTAACTAAGAACAACAATTGAATGCACCAACTCAGATCTCTCCCCATGTCATGGGTGTGTGGGTTTGTGTGTGTCATGCACACACAAGGAGTCCTGTGTGCTGTCGGGGAGTAGAATGTGGCCCAGCGCATTCTGATTGCATACCTGAACTTGACAAAGTGAGTTGCCTGGAACAGGAGACCCAAGGGACAGTAACAGGGGTCTTGATTGTGTGTTTTGTCAGTTTCAGATTGTAGAAGTTGGTCAAAATCTTCAATTTCTTCATCTTTGGCTTTAGTGGTTGGTGTGCAAATCTGAATAACAGAAGTAGTAACTGGTCTTCCTGATAAGCATGTGGATATTATCCTATCACTGACAGCATTATACTTCAGGGTAGATCTTGAAACATTCTTTGTGACAATGAATGCGATGCCATTCCTCTTCAGTTTGTCATTCCTGGTGTAGTAGATCATGTGAATGTCTGGTTCAGAATGGCCAGTACCATGTTTAGTATTGTTTGGTATTATTTTTGATCTATGTTGTTGTTGTTGTTGTTATGTGCCATCGAGTCAGCCCTGACTCATAGCGACCCCTCCTTGGGTTTCCGAGGCAGTATCACTACGGAAGTA
>NW_006921943.1:1821419-1835463 GCF_000298275.1 Orycteropus afer afer | reverse complement strand
AGTCAGCCCTGACTCATAGCGACCCCTCCTTGGGTTTCCGAGGCAGTATCACTACGGAAGTAGGATTGCCCAACCTTCCTTCCGAGGAGTGGCTGGTGGTCTATAAGCAGACACAAAACACATGTTAGTATGTATTTTAACATTTGGTTTAGAAATTTCAGTTTATGGTTATCCAGAATATATATTTTGTCACATTGCTTTTATTTAAAATGAGATTATGGAATGTTTGTTTTAAAATTTCATGATTCTAAAATGTCCAGGATAATATTCTGGAAAATTTTCATAACAAATAATATTGAAGCCATAGTCTGATTAGATGGATAGATTGGACAGATGGAGAGAGAGAGAGAGAGAGAAAGAGATGATAAGCAAAGTGGCAAAGAATTGTACCCCCTTAAGGTAGCTTAAGGAGCTCTGGTGGTACAGTGCCTAAGGCATTTGACTGCTAACCAGAAGGCTGGCGGTTCAAACCCACCAGCCACTCCTTGGAAGGAAGGTTGGGCAATCCTACTTCCATAATGATACTGCCTCGGAAACCCAAGGAGGGATCGCTATGAGTTGGGGCCAACTCGACGGCAAACAACAACAACAACAACAAAGGTAGCTTAAGGAGTCATGGTGATGCTATGGTTAAGGCATTGAGTGACAAACCAAAAGGTAGGCAATTTGGACCCCCAGCTGTTCCATGAGAGGAAGATGAGGCCATCTTCTTCCATAAAAATTTATAGCCTTGGACACCCAATGAGGGCCACAATGAGTTGGAGTCGACTAGATGGCAGTGGGTTGTTCTTGTTTTGTTTTTTTGTTTAAGGATCATTTTCTCCAAAATTTTTTAAATTTAGTTTTAGGTGAATGTGTGTATTCATGTTTTTTTTAAATTCCAGATTGTTTACATATATTTGTACCCTTCCCACTACTGATTAACAGAGGAACAAAATGCACCCACCAGCATTATAAAATTGTGTCAGCACTATCACAGCAAAATCACCCAGTCATTCAGAAATTATTAAGCAAATACTATTAAACATGCATTATACGAGATACCAGGGACAAAGACATGAATCAGACATGGTTCCTGTCCTCAAAGAATTTATGGTCTGTTCATATATTATGAAAAGGAATCCATTTGGCTTCATGTACATCACAGTTGATGTTGATTCAAAAAAATAATAATAATAAAACTTTCTTCCCTAAGAAGTCTAGGAAAGCAACATATAATGTAGAGTTTATTTGAACAATCATTAAAGTGTTTTTATCTTTTAACCAGTTGGTTTCTACAAAATCATCTCAAGTATGTTTTTACCTGAACAAAGAAGCAGGATGTCAAAAGCAAAAGGTGACATCCCTAGCTTCCTCTGCTTATTGGGGCTGTCCCCTGGGTCATTATTACAGTAACGAAGTAACCAGCCGTTGAGACATCCTTCATCTGTAGCCCAGGCTGGGATTTCATAAATAGTTTCTTTCTAGAGAGAAGCAGCTCTATTTGTAGACCCAGAACTTGCCAAGTCAACGGGGAGGGAGAGGTTTGTCACAAACTGCCTTTGGGACAAGAGGCTCATCACAGAGAAAAAGGGAGAGACATTAGCAGGCTTGCACCTTCAAGAAAAATAAAATCGAGTAGAATTTTAAAAGACATCTGTTAAAATGACACTATAAAAGATACGATGTGAGATTACTGGGTAAATTATTACAGAAGTTTTCAGTGGGAATAAAGTATTGTTAAGGATAACATCAAAAAATAATCGGCATACAAATTAGAAAGGAAGAAGTAAAAGTGTATTTGCAGATGGTATGAACCTACATATAAGCCAAACCCAACCCACTGCCTTCAAGTTAATTCCAACTCATAGAGTCAAACTGCCCCACAGGGTTGAAAATCTTCTGAGGGGCAGACTGTCTCATCTTTCTCTTATGGAGCAGCTGGTAGGTTCAAACCACTGTCCTTTTGGTTAGCAGCTGAATGTTTTAACCATTACATCACCAGAAATCCTCTGTCCTATGGAAAATCCCAAAGAATCCACAAGAAAGCTACTATAGCAAACAAATAGATTTAATGCATGGCAGCTGCAAGATCATCATACAAACATCAGTTATGTTTCCATTCCTAGCAATGAACAAGCTGGAAAGGAACTGAGCAAACAATTCCATTCACAGCAGCATCTAAGAGAATCAATCCTAGGAGTAAAGTTAATGAGGAAGGTAGAAGCGTTGCACGTGGAAAATGCGATCACACTGCTGACTTAAGGGGAACCTAAATAAATAGAAAGGCACCTCATGTTCACACACTGGAAGCCTTAACATTGCCAAGATGTCAACACTACTCCTTTAAAATTCCAACAGCCTGTTTGGCAAAAATGGAAGAGCCAATCCTCAAATTCAAATGGGGCCTGAATAGCAAAACAGTCCTAAAAAAAAAAAAAAGTAGAGAGGACTCCCTTTTCCCAATTTCAAAATGTACCACAAAGATACAGTAATCCAACAGTGTGGTACTGGCATAAAGACAGACATAAAAACCAATAGAACAGAATTGGCGGTCCAGAAGTAAACCAAAAGTCAATGACCAATTTCATTTTGAGAACAGTTTCAAGTCCATTGAATGGGGGAAGAATTCTCTTTAACAAATGATACTGGGACAGCTGGATCTCCATGTGTAAAAGAAAGAGGTGGGACTCAGACCTCACACCATACATAAAAATTAACCAAAATGATGAATTACCTAAACATAAGAACTAAAACCATAAAGCTCTTAGAAGAGAACATTGTGGTAAAGTTTCAAGACTTCGTTTTGATAATGGATTCTTAGATATAACACCAAAAGCACAAGCAACAAATGAAAAAAAAAAAAATACATAGATGGACTTCCTTAAAATAAAGAAAAAAAAAGTGCAGCAAAGGACTTAACTCAAGAAAGCAAAGAGACAACTTACCAAAAGGAGAAAATATTTGAAAGCCATGCATCTAATAAGGGTTTAATATCAAGAATATATAGAGAGAACTCCTAAAACTCAAAAAAGACAAGCAACCCAATTTAAAAAATGAGCAAAGAACTTGAATAGACATTCCTCTAAGGAACACACACAAATCCCATGAAAAGATGCTCAACATCACGGGGTATTACAGAAACAAAAACCAAATCACAGCGAGCTGCCACTACACACTCACTGGGATGGCTATTTTCAGAAAAACATTAATAACAAGTGTTGGCAAAGATGTGAAGAAATGAAAGCCCTTGTCAATTTTGTACTTTGGAACTTTTGTGCATTTTGGAGTGTAAGATGGTAAAGTCTCTGTGGAAAACAGTGTGGCGGGCCTCAAAAAGTTAAACTTAGAAACCCCCTAAGACCCAACAATTCCACTCCTAGGCATAGACCCAAAAGACCTGGAGGCAGAACTCAAAATGCTTTTATGCCAGTTTTCAATGAAGCATTATTCACAAAAGCCAAAGGGGAGAACCAGCTCAATTGTCCATTAAGAGATGAATAAATAAATAAAACATGGTATATACATGCAATGAGTATTGTTCAGCCATAAAGGAAAATGAAGTCCTGATAGATACTGTGGACATAGATGAACCTTGAAAACATTAAACTTAATGAAATAAGTCAGACACAAAGGGAACGGTATTATACGATCCTCTTAAATGAACTGTCTATCTGGAAGGCAAAGGTATACAAACAGAAGTTTATCAGTGGTTGCTAGGGGCCAGGGGGAAAGGAAGTTGAAGGCACTGTTTAAGGGACACTGAGTTTCTTTTTGTTGTTGCTGTTGTTGTTATGTGCCGTGGAATCAAACTCAACTCATAGCGACCCCTCCTTGGGTTTCTGAGGCAGTATCACTACAGAAGTAGATTGGCCAACCTTCCTTCTGAGGAGTGGCTGGTGGGTTTGAACCTCCAGCCTTCTGGTTAGCAGTCAAGTGCCTTAGGCACTACGCCACCAGAACTCGCCAGTCTCTGTTTGGGGGGATGGAAAACATCTGGAACTGGATCATGGTGAAGGGTGCTCAACATGGTGGATGTAATTAATGTCACTAACTTCTACACTTAAAAATGGTTAAATGACAAATCTCTGTTATATATATTTTACTACAATAAAATTTAAAAGCCCATCCCTTTTACCAGCAATCCTGTTTTTCATATTTGAGTCTAAGGGAAAATGAGATTCGAGTGCAAATATGAGTGTACCTCTGCTGGACCAAAAGAACAGAGCAAGCGCACAGCTTTCCCTTCTCTCTCAAAAGTCCATCTGCTCCCAAACAAGGAGGAGGACAGAAGAAGTCAGCAGCAAACCAGAAGTGTTGACTCATTTCCCGGAGAGTTTAAGAGTGTTCTGACACACAAAAGAGAGGGGCAGGGAGTTACAGCCCGCTACTCTTAGGAAAAGACTTTGGAAAAGATGGGAGCTCTTCTGTGTGACAACGCCAAACACACAAAGAGCTGTTAGAACAAGTTGTGAAAAAGTACGCAGAGCCTAAATACCACTATCATCATTAAATCAAAGTATCTTACGTGGTGTTTGCTTATTGGTCCCTCAAGAGGGTGAGCTCCATGACTGCAAGTGTTTACAGGTCAACATAGTGGTCATGAAAACAAATAACATTTTAAAATAAACTCTGAGGAAAGACAGAGGGCAATCAATAACTCAGATCTTACCAAAGGAGCACATCAACCACCCAGCCACCAAAGACCAATAGTGGAGAGAAAGGCTATGCTGGTTGTGGTGTCCACGTTGCCATGCATGGACAGGACGTCGCCATATTTGTTCTTATCCTGTCCATGAAAGGGCAGGGCTTATAGCCACCAGGTCCTCACAGTGCCCACAGCCAACACCCTTCAGTCCTCTGTCTTGGTTGCTGGCCCTCTTCCACGACCCTCTCTGAGTCAAGGGCTGTGCTTCCTAGTCCAGCCGGATGGGAGGCCAGGGGGATTTTGGCATCACCAAGATGGCCCCAAGATTCCATAGTATAGTAGTAGTGTTAAGCTCTGGAGTCAAAAAGATCTGGAGTGGCATCTTGACTCATAAAATAGTAGGTGTGACTTTGGTCAAGCTACAACTTCATTTAGCTCTCTCAGTGAAATGTGGTCAACATACTTCTAATTTGAGGTTGTTGTTACAATTAAATAACGCACCACATGGAATGAATGCAGGCCCACATAGTAATGTTTTTTTAAGTTAACTTTCATGATTGTTGTTGCTGTTATTTATTGTTATTTTAACCTGGTTCTTTGCTTCAGCTAACTACGTGTAAATCAAATCCTCCTGATAAATTATCTAACTTGGCCTCTTTATCTGTTCTCTGTCTGTACCCTCTTGGAACAGAGTGAATTGGGAATCCCAAGCCAGTAAGCCACCAAAGCAAGTGGACACTTCAGATATCCTTAGGAGATACTTAGAAGTCATTAGCTCTAAAGAGGCTGATGCCCGGAGCATTTGCGGCACAAGTGGGCATCGCTGTTGTAGAATGGCAGCAGCAGAAATAAACGCAGGTGTCGTGACTTTCATGTCACTATTCAGCATGAACTGTGCCAGCAACGCCTATGTGAACGATGCCACGGTGCCCTTATTCATGGAAATTACCTTCTAACAGTTTAGTCCACCATTGAATAGATAATAAGGGTTTTAATGTCCCTAGACAAAAAGTGGTGGTGGGGGGAAGAAACTCACAAAAATGTACATTCATTCAAATAGCTAAAATACATTGTCATTACTCCTGATAGGAATGATTTCCAGTGGTCTGAATCCAAGGAAATTGTTGATTAAGTAGGAGAAATAACTTAAAAAAATACATACATACCATATGTGTGTGTGTGTGTGTGTGTGTGTATGTCTAAGTTGATGTATTATAAGAAAAGATGTAGAAGAGAAATATAGGGAGAAAGACTAGGTCTATGGCCACAACGGCAAAACTTTTGTCTGAATTGGCTGTGTTCAGCATCCTTCTACCCAGCAGCGCGGGGAAAATGGTCTGCCCTCAGGAATGGAGTCAGTGCCAGGTTGCTTGGAATCCCCAGGGGACTGACGGGGCAATAAGTGCATTGCTGGGCACTCCCCACTCCTGCCACAGCTCTGAGCACTTCCGTCACCACCACCAGTTACCCTCATGTCAACTCCAACTGGTGATGACCTCATCATGAACCCATAGAGCTGGGATTCGAATAACGTTGCATGGTGTTGTGGAGAATATGCGTAGCAGAGCATACACCGATTCCAAAGTTCTCCATGTACTGTTCACTGACACTGATTATGTTCCTCAAGCTTTGCAACCATTTTTGCCCTTATTTTCTCACCTGTTCCTCCCCTATTAACAAACTCACTGCCTCCTAAGATTCCTCTCTGATCTCTTGATTGTCAGTTTAAGCCCATGTAAATAGACCTTAAAGAGCACAGTGTTGTACACAGACACTCTCTACTAGTTAAGCTAAAATATTATTTGATTTTAAGAAGATTCCAGGGGATATGTTTGGTGTAAGCTTTCAAGATTATCTCAAGGCAATAGTTTCAAGACCTGTCCAGTATCCACGGCCCTAGAAGGTCTAGATTCCATGAAAGGTTGATTCTGTTTTGCACTTGACCCCTTTTGATCAAGATTCTCTATAGAATCTTTGCTCAAAATATCCATCATCTATAGGGTTCTGAATGGCTGATGGATGTTTTGGAAATAGATCACGAAGCCTCTCTTTCAAGGTGCCTCTGGGTAGACTCAAACCTCTAATCTTTTGGTTAGTAGCTGAGTGCATTGACTCTTTGCGCCACCCAGCACCCCTTCATTCTCACGAATATCCTCTGACGGTAGCATCATCATTCCCACATTGCAAATGAGAAAACGAGGCTCAGGAAAATTACATGACCTGCACAAGGTCACACAGGTTGTGAGAAGTGTTCCAACAACTCAATGGAATCTGACTCCAGACCAAAGGCCCGTGCTCCTCTTCATAATGGTGGACAGCATCACGCAGCACAAGTATACAGCAGGAAGAGAGAGCAGGGACAGGGAGGAGGGATTGCTCTGTGCTCACCGAGGTGGGCCAAAGCCCTGAAGAAGATGTACTTATGAAAGCAGCTATGTTTTTGCACAAACAGACAACCTAACCCTAAAATTTATATGGAAATGGAGAGGATACAAAAAAACAAAACAATGCTAAAAATGAACAACGTTGAAGGACTCACATTTCCCAATTTCAAAACCTGTTACAAAGCTACAGCAACCAAGACAATGTAGTGCTGGCATAAGTACAGCTTTATAGATCAATAATTGAAAATGCATAAATAAACCCTTACATTTATAGTCAACTGATTTGTAATAAAGATGACAAAACAATTCAATGGAGGAAAGAAGTGTCTTTTCAACAAATTGTGCTAGAACAAGTGGATTTTCACAAGCAGAAGAATGAAGTTGAACCATTACCTCATACCGTATACAAAAATTAACCCCGAATGGGTTATAGAACTAAATGTATGAGCTAAACCAATAAAACTCTTGTAAGGTGATATGGAGGTAAATCTTTGTGACCTGGGGTTAGGCAATGATTTGTGTTAGATAAGATATGAAAAGCGCAATCTACAAAAGAAAAAATAGATAAGTTGGACTTCATCAAAATTAAAAACTTATTCTTCAAAGGAAAAGGAGATGTGGTGGCACAGTACCTAAGGCATTTGACTGCTAATCAGAAGGCTGGCAATTCAAACCCACCAGCCACTTCACAGAAAAAAGATGGAGCAATCCATTTCTGTAAAGATTTACAGTCCTGGAAACCCAATGGGGGTTGGTTGCTATGAGTGAGAATCAACTCTGTGGCAGTAGGTTTGCTTTATTTATTTGTTCAGTGCTTCAAGAGCACCATCAAGAAAGTAAAAGGCAACTCAGAGACTTTGAGGTATTTGCCAATCAAACATGCAATAAAGGACTTGATCCAAGTATACAAAAAACACTTATAACTCAATAGTAAGAAGATGAATAATCCAGTTATGAAATAAGCAAATAATCTGAATTAACATTTGTTGAAATAAGATACACAAGTGAATGGACAAATGAACAGACACTCAACATCATTAGTCAGTAGAGAAGTACAAATCAAAACCACTATGGGATACCACCTCCCACCAGCTAAGATGGTTATAATAAAAAAGGTAGACAATTACAAGTGTTGACAAGGATGTGGAGAAATTGGAACCATTGTATACCACTGATGGGAATAGAGAATTATCTAGACATTTTGGAAAACAGTTTGGCAGTTCCTCAAAATGTTAAATATAGAGATACCAGACGAACCAGAAATTCTACTCATAGACAACTGTTGTTGTTGTTGTTAGGTGCCACTGAGTCAGCTCCAACACAGAAGGACTTTTTATACACAGAACAAAACTTTGCCCAGTCCTGTCCTATCCTCATAATGGTAGGTACGTTTAAGCCCATTGATGCAGCCACTGTCCCAATCCTTCTTGTAGAGAGTCTTCTCTTTTCAGCTTACCATCCACCCTACCAAGCACGATGTCCTTGTCGAGGGACTGGTCTGATAATGTGTCCAAAGTCAATAAGACGAAGTCTCCCCATCCTTCCTTCTAAAGAGCATTCCGGCTGTACTTCTTCCAAGACAGGTTTGTTCCCTCTTCTGGAAGTCTGTGGTATATGCAACATTCTTCGCCAACACCATAAACCAAATTCATCAATTCTTCTGCAGTCTTCCTTTTTCATTCTCCAGCTTCTCCATGCATATGAGGAGATTGAAAATACTATGGCCTAGGTCTAGCTCACCTCAGTCATCAAAGTGATGTCTTTGCTTTACAAGATTTTAAAGAGATCTTTGCAGCAGATTTGTCCAATGCAATCCATCATTTGACTTCTTGGCTGCTGCTTCCATGGGCATTGATAGTTGATCCAAATAAATGGAAATCCTTGACTATTTCAATATTTTCTCCTCGATGACTACTTGAGGAAAATGGAAACATATGTCCCTATACAAGTGTTCGTAGCAGCATTGTTTAAATAGACCCAAAGTGAAAGCAGTAGAAATACACATCAACAAATGAATAAATAAACAAAATGTGGCATATCCATACTGTGGAATACTATTTGGGAATAAAAAGTAAGGACTGTAGCAATGACACATAGAGCAGCAAGGCCAAACCTCAGCATCATTACGCTAAGTGAAACCGGACACAAAAGACTACATATTATGTGTTTCCATTTATATGGATTGTCCAGAAAATAGATTAGTGGTTTGTTTGTTAGGGATTGGGAAAGGAGCTCTGGTGTTGTAGTGCCTAAGGCATTTGACTGCTAATCAGAAGTTTGGTGGTTCAAACCCACCAGCCACTCTGCAGAAGGAAGAATGGACAACCTACTTCCTTAAAGATTTACTGCCTTGCAAACCAAAAGGAGGTCACTATGAGTCAGAATCGACTCAATGGTAGTGAGTTTGGTTTTTAGTTTAGGGGTTGGGAGGAGGGGAGAACAGATGCTTCGTGGGTATAGGATTTCTTGATGGAGTGAGGAAAATGTTAAAAACTAGGTGTGGTGGCTTTTACACAATTCTGTCAATGCACTAAAAGTCACGGAACTGTACACTTTAAATAAGAGTATTTTATAATGTAAACTATATCTCAATAAAGCCATTGAAAGCGTTTTGAGATAGAAAAGGGGGTTAGTTGGAAACAGCCCCTCTTCCCCCACACAGGCATGTTTATCATGTTCACCATGTAGGATATGTCTCTAGAGGTTTGTTATTCCCCCTTTTGGGGGTTCTTACAACAGAACCTGTTTCTCTACTGCCTCTGAAACCATGAGTGGATTGTGTATTGTATCCCCAGATAACAGAAAACGTCTCCATCTATCTATTTGGAGGAGATGCCCATATCTTCCTTGTAAGACCACAAGTAGAAAATGTTTAACATTTCTACGGACAGTCTGAGGGAACAATAGGATTTCCACAGTTAACTCGTTTGCTTTATCCCCTCAGGACAATAACTTTAGTAATAGAAATGCCCTGTGGTGCATTTTTTTAAAAATATGCATTCAGAAAGCTTTGTGAAATGTATGTTAAATCTTTTTCACTATGTTGAAGGTTAAATTGATTTAATAAAAATAGAATCCAACATTTTACAACTTGAACAAGCTTTCAAACGCCACATTACTAAACTCCCTTCTCTCCATCAAGGAATCATCTGACAGTTCTGCGTGAGCCGGGCTCACCTCCTACCCACTTCCAGAGGGCCTGCGTGGGAGGGGGGCCTGGCCCTGGAGCCTGGGAAGGCCATGAAAGCTTAATTAATTTTCAGAAAACAAATTGATTTGCATGGTCTAATTAGCCTACATTTCTTAAACCCCAAACAAAGCTGGGCGATGTAGTTTGATGCAAACAACAATAAAAGCGAGTCACTCCCTGCGTTTAGACATCACCGTTATTGTAGTTGCACAACCTTTTTTAACTCTCCACTGCTTGGAATAATAATAACCTGTTAGAACTTTGAAATGAAAACCTTTCCACCTGACAAAGGCTGATGATTTTAAGTATTTCAAAGGCCAATGTCAAGCAGGCTTCCTTTGGAGTCTCCTCTTGGTCTGTGCCTAAGCTTTGGTGAAGTTACCAGCAGTTGGCCCCTCCTCCAGAAGTCCCCATGCCAGTCGGTAGGGGGAGCTCTCCTATTACCTAACTGACCACAAACAAGTCACAGAGCCATTTGCATGGACTCTCCTGAGGACAATGGGGAGAGTTCTTTAAAAATGGGTGTCGCTATCTGAGGGACATTAACACAATGATTTGTTCAAAGATGGAGATGACATCCATTTAGCATGGAGAACATACTTCCTAAAACAGCCTTGCAAATTAATGAGGGCATAAAAGTTGCAGGCATGTAGAAAATGATCCGATTCCAAGAAGGAATCAAACACCTATCACTTACAATTAAATAACACTTAATTGCATCAGAATTTTCATGACTGTAATGGGCTTTATCATCTCCTGGATACCACTGAATGTCTTGAAAGGTTAGGATAAGAAAAACTTCAAAGCAATAAACACTTAAACTTCTAGAAAAATGCCTTCATGCCATAAAATATGATACAAAATACAGAAAATGAAAAGAGCTTCAGCAGGCAATTGTTTCTGCTAGTTGCCTTGGAGTCTGAGACCAAATCATTTGGACCTCCCACTGTGGGTAGAACTGTGGTGAGTTATAGGGTTTTATTGGCTGGTTGTCTTTTGAAAATGCTTTCAGATCTTGTAGTTAAGTTCAATAAAATGTTGTGGTAAGGAAAGGAACAGTCTATCTGACAAACTTTTCACTTAATTTTCCAAAATAACACTTTCACAATCAAACTTCAGTTTGGCTGACTCTTCATTGGAATCGTTGAGGAGAAGGAGCAGTGCCAGTCTAGATGCTACATGGTGTGCAACCCAATGTGGTAAATTGAAGACCACAAAATACAGAGAACGTGCTTACAAGAGGCACCAACACCAAGATTGCATGTCTCAAAATGAATGGATCCTACACCATCGTCTTACTACTAAGTGTGGCAGAAAATGTTGGCTGCCTCCAATACCTGTTTGTTCTACTCTCAACAGAATTCCCAAGCCTTAGCTGTACATAGGGCAGCTCAAAGGAATTAATACAATTCCCAGGCTCTTTGCAGCTCATGGAAGTGAAGTTACTGGCCAATGGGACAGGAATGGAAGTGAAGAGATAAGAATGAAAGGGATCTGAAGGGTATCACGTGCAAGAGACTGGGATGTGTTCCTGTCTTCCCCATTCCCCTTTCCATTGTCTGGAAGGTGGATTTGATGGTGCATCTCTTTGGACCGCGTGGATGAAGACAACCCCTGAGGGCAGTGAAGGATCCAAGAGATCCTAACAACTTTGTGGAGCAGATCTACCACATCAGTTGAGACCCTTAGGTGAGAGAGAAATATATGTCTAGTTTTGTAGGGAAGCTCTGGTGGCATAGTGTCTGAAGCATTTGACTGCTCACCAGAAAGCTGGCAGTTCAAACCCCCAGCCACTCTTAGGAAGGAAGACCGACAATCTCCTTCCATAGAGATACCACCTTGGAAACCCAAGGAGGGGTCACTATGAATTGAAATTGACTTGATGGCAGTGAGCAAGTAATAATTTTGTGCTCTTTTTCCACAGCTTAACCCATACCCTAATGGATTCCTAAAGCGCTATTTTCCCACTGTGAAATCATCTAATTGTTTAACAACTAAGTCCGGTATTGGACTGTTCTGGTATCCAAAATTTATTAAGAGACCTATTCACTGGTGTTGTAGGGTTCACAGTTCCATGATTCAAAACTAAACATGTGGAACAGATTAGGTAATAGATTAGAGACACAGACAGACAGGAAGGAAGGAAGGAAAGGAGGAAATAAAGAAAATAGATTAGATATATGAGTGGACTGATGGATGGATGGATGGATGGATAGACAGAGAGATAGATGATACAGATGAGCAAGAAGAAAGAAACAAAAAAGTAATCATTTCACTTTGTTCAAGAGAGTCAGGATTACAGCTGTGATGTGGCATAATTATTAATAGTGGGTATTTCATTTTCAGAAGTGTCATGATTTGGATGATAAACTCCCATCCCCAGGTGTCCTTACAACAAGCCATAACCTCCTGACATGGCTTAAGCTTGATTTTGTGCCTCCAGTCCTCGGAAAGCCTGATCCAGTGTAGAATGAGAACTTCAAGAGTTCTGTGTGAGAAGGACCAGTACACGCACCAAAGCTATAAAGAATACAAAACGCAACAAGCCTGGGGAAAAGAACATTGTGAGGGTGTAACAAAACACACTTGACTTTGTCAAAGAAAATTAGATGGAAAAATCTCAATGGAAATGGTTTCAATAAACTTGGAGAAGAGGAAAAGTAGTAGAGGAGAAGGCAGCCAGAAAAGATGGGGACTAGAATAGTCGAGGGAAGAGTGCTGTGGACACGTCGGGGTATCATGGCAGCAGGAACAAGTGGGACGCTGCTTGCACACTATCAGTGTTTGTGTAACCAGTAATGAATCACAGTGTGAACAATGTTTTGAAAGCTTATGTCATTCCTAACCATGATCCTGTAGTAACATAGTCAAATCACTCAAACCTAACAAAACACAAGGGAAAGACATTGGAAAAACAAAATAGAAAACCAAAAACCAAACTCAGTGCTATTGAGTGGATTCCGACTCATAGCGACCCCCTTTGGGTTTCCAAGGCAGTAAATCTTTATGGAAGTAGATTGCCCAGTCTTCCTTCCTCAGGGTGGTTGGTGGATTTGAACTGCCAACCTTCTGGTTAGTGGTCAAATTCCTTAGGCACTAAGCCACCAGAGCTCCTTATAAAATGAAATGAGGTAGCTTTATAGACCAAAACCAAAAAAACAAACTCACTGCCCTCTAGTCAAATCCAACTCATAGCAACCCCTCCTTGGGTTTCCAAGGCTGTATCTCTATGGAAGTAGACTGCTCAGTCTTCCTTCCAAGCAGTGGCTGGTGGGTTTGAACTACCAGCTTTCTGGTTAGCAGTCAAATGCCTTAGGCACTATGCCACCAGAGCTCCCGCGACTTTATAGAGACGTTCTATCAATTACCTTTTCGTTTCCCTAAAGAGAGGAGATTCACTCTTAAGTTAATGAATGGAGAGAAGATTGAAGTTGTCAAAGACTTCACATTGCTTGATTCTGCAATTGATGCCAATGGAAGCAGCAGTCAGGATGTCAGACAAAGCATGTTGTTGTTGTGAGGTGCTGTTGAGTCGTCTCCAACTCATACTGACCCTATGCACAGCAGAATGAAACACCACCTGTTCCTGCGCCAGATCCAGGATCCTCGCTATACTTGAGCCCATCGCGGAAGCCACTGTGTGAATCCATCTCATTGAGGGCCTTCCCCTCTTTCATCCACCCTCCACCTTAGCAAGCATGGCATCCTTCTGCAGGGAATGGTGCCTTCTGACAACATAACCAAAGTATGTGAGGCAGAGGCTGGCCATTCTCGCCTCCAAGGAGCATTCCAGCTCCACTTCCTCCAGGATAGACCTGTTAGTTCTTTTAGTAGTCCATGAGA
>NW_006921943.1:1813554-1817834 GCF_000298275.1 Orycteropus afer afer | reverse complement strand
CCGGATCTTGGCCCCCAGGCCATCTAACACTGCAGGGCTTCTCAGCAGCATTTCAGCTGAAGTGTTTTGTATATGGGTAGTGCTGGCTGTGCAGAGTCTTTATGACTGGATGTGGTTTTGTTGTTTTGTTTGCATTTGTAAAGTATAAATCAAGCCCCAGCCTCAGAACTTCAGCCTCAAAATCTCAGTGCTTCAGCATGACCCCCTGGAGAAGTACACAGGGGCAGACCCTCCCCCAGGACCTGGCTGTTCTCAGTTCATCCATTGTTACTTCCCTCTTAAAATTATTTTTCCTTTTTCCTTTTTTTTCTTCACATTTCTCACAAGATCTTTTCTCATTAAAGACTAGAAAAGAAAACATTTTAACAGCTAGTTTTTTCATTTAGCCAAAATATATTGTAATTGCCTGTAAACTCAAATTCACTGCAGTCGAGTCTGTTCCAACTCATAGTGACCCTTCCTCTGGTTTCCAAGGGAGTATGTCTAAGGAAGTAGATTGCGCAGTCTTCCTCCCAAGGAGTGACTGGTGGGTTGGAACTGCCAGCCTTCTGGTTAGCAGTCAAATGCCTTAGGCACTATGCCACCAGAGCTCCTGTAATTGCCTATAGAGTGTTAAATTTAGTTTCTTATGCCTATTGAAGTTAAATAAATTCATTTGAATTTTCCCTCAAAGTTTTGGGAAAAGACAAGAGAACTTAAAAAAATTATTATAAAAATTATTCAGTTTCTTTTTCTTTTTTGTGTTTTGTTTTTCAGAAAATTATGGAAGAATAACAAAGTTTCATAATTCCATACTGCAGAAATATCATTAACCTGAATAGTAAGGAAAAATATGATCCACAGTGAAACTATCCCCAAGGTTAATATTATCTCCAACATTAAATTCTGCAAGTGCCCTGGATATTTTCCTATTAGACAGAAAAGATGTTCAGTTTTCTAGAGAATTCTAGACTTGTCAGAAATGGTTACAATGAAAAACATGCTTTCTGGGAAGCAGAACTATATTAACGCCAAATTAATCACATCCTCTTCAATTACATTCAAGTGCAGAAAGAAACTCCTTTCCTATATTCACCCATTTTACCACATCTCATTCTTAATTATCTGGACAAATGTGGCAACTTCGAGTTCACCTATGCTGAGACTCTACCATCAGACTAAATTTTGGAAAGTCACTCCCCTTAACAAGGACATAGCAGCTGTTGAACAACTCATATCCACTTTCCAAGGTAATTAGAACCAAGACACACTGAAAACCATATCCAAACACGTCTGACAATAAATGTTAGTCAGCCAGAACATCCACATTTGGAACAATACAGAAAGAAATAAAAAAAAAAAAGTTCAGTAAACTTTAAGATTAAAAAAATAAAATAAAATAAATTTTAAAAAGTCTACCACAACAAATATCTATTCTAGAGAAGAATGCCACCTATTATATTCAAATGACATTGTTAATGGAGTTATCAAGTTTTCATGTTTATTAAATTATCTACATTGTTTGAAATCATTGGACATTGACAGCCAGAGGAGACATCCAGTAAGACGGTGGGCTAGGCAGAGAAGCTACTTAGATCCTCCACAATAAAGACATAAGAAACCAAATGAAAGAGATATAGATGATAACCCTGAAACTCTGAGCTTCAAATGAAAGGATAAAGAAATGGGTCAAATGTCAACTAGAAGAGGAAACTGAATGAAAACAATGAGCAAGAAGACAAATGATACTGGGATTTGTCAACTGGCCTGACACAGTGTGGCCATTTTGAATTTTTGCAAGCAGTGTTCTGATTGGGGCAACAACCTGATTATCAGCTCAACTTGTCCAGGGATGTACAGGTGCCCACATCAATAGCTTGCAACCAGGAAACAACTGACCTCACACTGCCCAACCTCATCCACATCTTCTGCAGCCACACCTGCTGGTGAGGTCCACTACTCACATTTGCAGCACCTGACCCATGATAGACGGTGGCTAACACCAGCCCAATCTGCCTTCAACTGCTCTTCATGAACCCCCAGCAGAGAACTGTGCACACACTTCTATCCTATTGCACCATATCACACCCACCAGGAGATGGGTAGTGACCTAAGTGCTGCCAAACTAGTGAGCAGAGTAGCAAGCCTGTCACACTCACACAGATACATCAAAACAAAATAAACCTGGGCAATACACACCAACATACAATCACCAATTAAGTACAAATACAGCAATACCACAAAGTATCAGAGACAACAGATAACCCTGCTTTACACAAAGAAGCAAGAAAGAGTGGCATAAACAAGCGACTGATACACAGAGCCAGAAAACCTCCCTGATGAGGAAATGGCATTAGAGCTACCTGACAAGGAATTAAAAATAATTTTATTTAGGTCCTTCAATGGATTGAGACAAAGATCAAGGAAAATATAGACAAAATCAAGGAAAACAACACAGACAAAACTCTAGAAGGATGCAGGCAAACAATACAAGAACAAACTGACAGAAAAATAATTATAAACCATACAAAAGAGCAAATAGAAATCCAGAAGATTAACACTCAGATTTCAGAAATAGGTAACATATTAAAATGGCAAAGGAGCAGAATTGAATCAATAGAAGACAGAATTAATGAGATGGAAGACAGATGTCTCAATACTGCTCTGTTAGAGAAACAATTAGAAAAAAAGAACAGAAAGAAAGAAAGCCTAAGATTTATATGAGATATCATCAAGAGAAATAACTTACGTGTGATTGGCATATCAGAACAGGAAGAGACAAAAAAAAAAAAAAAGAGAGAGAGAGAGACAGAGAGAAAATTATCAAAGATTCATTGGAAGAAAATTTCCCTAACATCATGAAAGATAAGAAGATCCACATTCAAGGAGCTCAACAAATAGCAAACAGTACAGACTCCAAAAGAAAGTTACCAAGACATATCATAATTAAACTTCCTAAAACCAAAGACAAAGAATCTCAAAAAACGAAAGAAATATTAACTACAAAGGAGATCCAATAAGACCAAATTCTGGTTTCTTGGCAGAAACCATGCAGGCAAGGAGGCAATGGAATGATATATGTAAAACCCTGAAAGAAATCACTGGACACCTCAGCTCATCTTTAGAGTGATGTACAAAAGCAACTTTTAAAAGACCATGTCCAAGTCAGCTGTTTGTGTCCCATGTGGCCACTGTGGGAAGGGACAAGTTCACACATGGCTATCAGACTAGACTAGTTCCACAAGTCAGTTTGGGTATCCTCAGACCAGGTCAAAAAGAAATATGCTTTCAGAGGGAGGAAACTAGGCAGAATCTGGGCTCCCACATCAGAATTTAGGGGACCAAGAGAGTTAACATGCATGTTAAATTTTGGCCAACATGGTTCCAAGTGGCCAAAAGGACTGTAAGGAGATTCATGGTATCCTCATGTTGAAGACCAGAGGGTCCTCAAAGGGTGTGTTTGCATCCACCATGCAACTAGCAGAGTGCCTTACACCTCATAGAGTAATGCTTGCCACAATTATTTTCACAGTTAACTAGTGCTAGCACATACTACTCCACAGATAGTCCATGAGGTCGGTTACTCCTATGCCAGTCTTCTAACATGTCCCAGTCTAACCCTGTGCCACGCACAGATGAATGCTTCATCCCAAAGCCACAATTTTTGGTCTGGAGAGCCTCAGTGGTGCCCAGCACACACAACACACTCGATAAACACAGAAGGAGATGCATACACATGAGCACTCACCTGGCTGTCACGAGGCCCAGACCCTGAAGACAGTGTCCTGGTTCCTGGAGTGAGCAGGCCAGTCCATTGTGCAGCCCCAATGTCCTCATCTGGAAAGCAAGGATATTGGACTAGTGGTCCCTAATGCCTCTTTGCCCTTGAAGAAAGCAATGGCCAGCTGCTATCCCTGAATGTGTAATATTAGAATCACAGAGCCAGGATTCCCTGGTAGCCACACTCTAAGCTCATGTGTAAGGCACTTACTCAATATGTGTATGCTTTACATCTTGCATGGTGTGGCCAAGGTGGTTAATTTATGTGTCAGCTTGACTAGGCTGTGGTTCTCAGTGGTTTGACCAAACGCTAGACAAGTTGTTCCAGAATATAGTCAAACACAACGTGACTGCCTTCCGTCAGTCAATCCAATGTGTTACATCAAATAATCAACTGAAGGGCAGTTTCTGAGCATGTGGCCAGACTTCAGACTGTGGATATTTTGGTAGAACTCAATCTCTTGCTTGACCCTGCACTCTTCTGTCACCGGATCTGTGGATCTTGGGATGCAAACCTGCAG
>NW_006921943.1:1795323-1812844 GCF_000298275.1 Orycteropus afer afer | reverse complement strand
TGGCTTATTAGAGAGCCTTTCCCACAGCACCAGTGAAAAGCTTCTTCCAGTCGGTCCCACTTGTCTCATTCAGCAGAGGTGGAAGATTTGGCAGAGAGAGAAACAAGACATTTCACAAACAAAAGCACAGGTCAGCAGCCTTAGACACCTTCCCTGTGGCACTAGCCTGCTTCCACAGCTGTATCTTACGCTGATTTCCATCTGGGGCTGGGGAATTCCAGATGCCGAAGTGTCCTACCCCTCAGAACCCTCGCTGTGCTCAGCACGGCCCTTGTTTGCCAAAGGATGGCTAAGGAGGCTCGTTACTCTGTGAACACACACCTCTTCATGTTTCATGACATGGAAGACACTGAGAGGCAAATGGGAGTTTTATGAATATAATGTTAATAAAAATTGATTTTTGGAAATGAAGCTGCCCCCTTATACTACCTGCAGGGCAGATAAACAAGATATTGAGCTAAAGATGCCTGCTTTTCCTGGTCTTTATTGGCCAAACATTCTTTTATTTAAACAAACTTCTATTTTACTACAGGCAAAATAATGATGAGTAGATCAATTAACAAGTTCTAGATAAGATGTGGAGACTTACATTCATGAGGACTGGGCCAAAACACTCCCCGCCACGACTATAAGTTGTGGGGTGCACCATGCTCTCCTCATCCTGTGTCCCAGGCCCTGGAAAGTGCTGGGGTCCAAGCGGTTACCCCAGTGGATGGCTACCCTTTCCCATGACCTCCCACGTGTCCCATGACTCCGCCATGGTTTTGGATGTTGTTGATGATTTATTATATAGAGAATGGAAATGATATTGATGGCAGATGTTTTATATTTTCTGACCATCCATTTCAGTGTGAATGTCATTAAAATTTATGAACTGTATCTGCTGAATTGCATTGGCAATGATGGTCTTCTCCAGCACTTTCTACCTGGAGATGATGAGTGATGGTGGACCGTGAGACACGGTGACAAGGGCAGGGGACAGTCTGGCGCCACAGCAGGAGTGAAGCAACCTGCACAAAGGCAGGTCTCCCTGCCTTAGAGCACAGCCTCAGCCACACCCAACCGCAGGGTGGGGCAAGGTGGGCACTGTGTCTGCCCCAACCTTTGCAGAGCTCACACCTCCTGCCAGCCTCCTGGGTTCTCTCTGCTTCTCCAAGGACGTTCTTCTGAAATCCGTGTTGCAGGTCCAGGCTAGCATATAATGGGAACTTTCAGGAAAAGACTCTCCAGAACAGACGTCAGCAAGTTCCAGATGTCCTCAAGGAAGCTGGCACGGTTCGGCCTTCCACGTGAGTTTTCCAGGCACCAAAGTTTCAGTGAGATGATGAGGTCAAAAGAGTAGCTAGATCCTTGACCAATGTTTTCATTGGGTTATTTGTCCTTTCGCTGTTGAATTGCAAGAGCTATTTTTACACTCTGGAAATCAAGCCCTTATAAGATACATGATTACAAATATCTCCACCCATTCTCCAGCTGTCTTTTCACTTTCTTGTCCCTTGATGCACAGAAGTTCTTAATTTTAATGAAGTCCAGTTTATCTTCTTTTCTTCTTTTGCTAGTGCTTTTGGTATATCTTCTCCAAACAGGATAGACACACAGCCAATAAGATGTGCATTTCACTAGTCATTATAGAAATGCAAACCCATACCACAAGCAGATACCAGTATGCACCCACTAACATGGCAATAACCAAAAACTAGGGATAACAAGTATTGGTGAGGATGTGGAGAACTGGAAGCCTCATCCACTGCTGGTGGGAACAGAAAATGGTATAACCACTGTGGGAAGCATTCTGGCTATATCTCAAAAAGATGAACAGAGAATTATTGTATGACCCAACAATCCCACTCCTAGGCATATATGCAAAAGAATTAAAACAGATACATGTGCACCAGTGATCATTACAAAACTACTCACAATACTCCAAAGGCAAAAACAACCCAACTTCCCATCAATGGACGAAAAGATAAACATGTGGTATACATGTTATTGTTGTTGTTGTTGTTAGGTGCTGTTGAGTCATCTCTGACTCATAGCGACCCTATGCACAGAATGAAATACTACCCAGTCCTGTGCCAGCCTCATGATTCTTGTTATACCTGAGCCCCTCATTGTAGCCACTGTGTCAATCCATCTCATCGAGGGCCTTCCCCTTCTTTGTTGACCCTCCACTTTACCAAGTGTGATGGTTATGTTTGTATGTCAACTTGGCTAGGCCTGGTTGAGTGGCTGGGCAGCTGAATGTAGTATTCCCCATGATGAGATTGTCAATCAACTCCATGGTGAGATCAACCACAAGCAGCTGAGTAGCTGTTTTGGGTATGTGGTCTGCTTCCTGTATATAAGGAGAAGCTTTGAGAATGGTCTCTAGCCTATGGCACACTTGGACCCTGCATGTAGCCATGTTGTTGCTTAGCAGCCTGCATGCTCTGCCAACCTTGGGACTTACAATGCACTTAAGTTAATGGCCTGCCGTGTGGTTTGGTAACATCAGGACTGTGCCTTTTTACTTGTCAACCTTGGGACTTCTCAGGCTCAGCAGTCTGCAGCTGTCTGAGTGAAGAAATGCCTCTAGCTTCTGTGGGCCTGGACCCCAAGGTTGAGGAGTTTTCACCCAGCCCCTAGAGCCTGGCACTTTGAACTTGGACTCAAAGCTTCCAAATCGTAAGAATAAACTCTTGTTTGTTAAGGCCATCCCATTTGTGTATATTTCTTTTCAGAGCAGTACTAGGTAACCAGAACACCAAGCATGACATCCTTCTCCAGGGAATGACAACATGACCAAAGTAGATGAGACGAAGTCTGGCCGTTCTCACTTCCAAGGAGCATTCTGGCTGCACTTCCTCCAGGACAGATTTGTTAGTCCTTTTAGCAGACAATTGTACTCTTAGCATTCTTCTCCAACACCAAAACTCAAAAGCATCAACTCTTCTTTGGTCTTCCTTATTCATTGTCCAGCTCTCACAGGCATAAGAAGCGACTGAAAAAACCATGGCTTGGTTTAGGTGCACCTTAGTGTTAAAGGAGTCACCTTTGTTCTTCATCACTTGAAAGAGGTACTTTGCCCACTGCAATACGTCATCTGATATCTTGACTGCTGCTTCCATTGGTGTTGATTGTAGAGCCAAGTAATATGAAATCCTTGACAACTTCAATCTTTTCTCCATCCACCATGAAGCTGTTTGTTGGACTAGTTCTGAGGATTTTTGTTTTCTTTATATTGAGGTGTGATCCATACTGCAGTCTTTAAGCTTCATCAGTAAGGGCTTCAAGTCTTTTTCACTTTCAGCAATCAAAGTTGTGTCACCTATGTATCTCGCAGGTTGTTATTGAGTCTTCCTCTAATCCTGATGCCACGTTCTTCTTCATATAGTCCAGCTTCTCGGATTATTTGCTCAGCATACAAGTTGAATAAGTATGGTGAAAGGATACAACCTTGATGCACTCCCTTTCTGATTTTAAGCCATGCAGTATCTCCCTTGTTCTGTTTGAATGACAGCCTCCTGGTGTATGTACAGGTTCCTTATGAGTACAATCAAGTGTTCTGGAATTCCCATTCTTCTCAATGTTATCCATAATTTGTTATGATCCACATAATCAAATGCTTTTGCTTAGTCAATAGAACACAAGTAAACATCTTTCTGGTATTCTTTGCTTTGAGCCAAGATCCATCTGACATCAGCAATGATATCCCTCGTTCTACATCCTCTTCTGAATCCTACTTGCATTTCTGGAAGCTCTCCATCAATATACTGCTACAACCATTTTTGAATTATCTTCAGTAAGATTTTACTTGCATGGGATATTAATGATGTTGTTTGATAATTTCCACATTCCTTGGGATCACCTTTCTTTGGAATGGGTATAAATATGGATCTCTTCCAGTCAGTTGGCCAGGTGGCTGTCTTCCAAATCTCTTGGCATGATCAAGTGAGTGCCTCCAGTGGGGCACCTATTTGTTGAAACACCTCAATGGGTTTCCTTCAATTCCTGGAGCCTTGTTCTTTGCCATTTCCTTCAGTGCAGCTTCAACTTCTTCCCTCAATACCATTGATTCTTGATCATATACTGCCTCCTGAAATAGACAAAAGAAAAACTTTAAGCCTCATGTTATAATATTGAAAGATTCTATGGACAAAATATTGAATGATGCAGGGAAAATCAAAAGAAGATGGTATATATACACATGATGGAATAGCATTCATGACATTCTAATGCATGCTACAATGTGGATGTCCTTGGAAAACATTATGCTAAGACAAATAAGTCACATGAAAAGGACAAATATTGTATGATCCCTTTTGTATAAAAAAGTCTAGAAGAAGCAAAGTCATAGAGACAGAGGCAGCTTAGGGGTCACCAGGGGCTGTGAGGATGGGGAAGCGGGAAGTTACTGGCTAAGGAGCACTGAGCTTCTGTTTGGGGTGATGACAAATTTTGGAAATGGGTAATAGTGATGGTTGAACATGGGGAATGCAAGTATTGCCCCTGAATTGTACACTTAAAAGCAGTTAGGACTGCAAATTTTATATTATTTGTATTTTACCACAATAAAACTAAATGGTAGAAGTTTTAAAAAGTAACTTTACCCTACCTATGCTGTCATTCTAGTTATTATGTGGTCTTGATGGACAGATCCATCTTCCCAGTAAGCATGAGCACCTTGTCCTTGGTTCCACGTGCCTTCAGACCAGGAACAGTGCCTGCCACTACATTGTCCCTGCACTTTGCTGTCTTGTGTTGAGTAACGACAGGAAAGCAAGGAATGCCAACGGGCCATAAAATTCCGCATCCAGAGTTGTTAACTTGCATCTTAGTTGTCATAACCTCTTGTTAGACCTCTGCTTTTATTCAAATACCAAACTTTGATTATTGATGTCATTACTATCATGCAAAACCCCCATCCTCCTCCTTCAAATGTCTACACTCTCCACCCAAGAATGTCTCAGGAATCAGAGTCAAGTCAACAGCAACTAATGAGCAGCAACCATGAAGGAAGGGTGTCCCCAGTTGGCACGAATGGTGCACTGCTTGGCTGCAAGGCCAGAAATGTAGAGGTTTGAGCCCACCCAGAGGGCCTTGGAAGAAAGGCCTGGTGATCTGCCTGAAAAAAAGTAGCCCCTGAAAACTCAGTGGAGCACATTTACTCTGACACACACACAGGGCTACCATGACTCAGAGCCAGCTCAATGGTATAAGGAAAAATCTGCAGAACAAGCTGCCTGGCCCCACTGGGACTGGCCTGATGCCCCATGCCAGCACAGAGACATTTGTGGGCTGCTGCACCCTTTGCATCCAAATCCCACTTTATGTTGCACAGGTCCATGTACGTGTGGTTCAGGGAGTGCACTCTCTGGTGGTAATGATATCAGTGGTTCTGGTTAAGACTGAATCATTTTCTGCTTTGAATTTTTTGTTGACACCATGTATTTTCAGGAGCTCTGGTGGTGTAGTGCCTAAGGCACTTGACTGCTAATCAGAAGGCTGGCAGTTCAAACCCACCAGCCACTCCTCGGAAGGAAGGCTGGGCAATCTACTTCCATAGGGATACTGCCTCGGAAACCCAAGGAGGGGTCGCTATGAGTCAGGTCCGACTGGATGGCAAATAACAATAACAACAACAACCATGTATTTTCGGTAATGAACCAGAACACCCAATCTCATTGCCATTGAGTCAATTCTGACTCAGAGTGGCCCCCATTGGGTTTCTAAGGCTATACATCTTTACAAAAGCTGATTGCTTCATCTTTCTTCTGTGGAGTGGCTGGTGGATTCAAAACACTGGCCTTTTGGTTGGCAGCCCAGTACCTTAAACACTACACCACTAGAGCTCCTTTTCAGTAATGGAAGGCATGCTGAAATCAGAGGAAAAAAATTTTGAGGTAATAATGGATTTTGAGACATGTGCGGGACATATATGTCCCATGTAGAGACTGGTAATAGGATTGGTGGGTTAAACCCTGTTTCTTTAGATTCATGCACTTATACAGGTCCCTGCCAGGTGGTAGCCCATACTACAACTGGGCTAGCATATTCCCAAGAAACTTGAGAGGTTGAAATGTTGGTGGGAAATACATACCCCCTGGGCTACAAAAGGGTTAAAAGAAAGATTGGCCAGCAATGCAGCTCATTTGAGGTTGTTTCTTTTAGGACTCCATTGTGCAACCCATCTTTATTTCTTTTCTCCTCCCAGTATAGCCATCATCCCACCAGCTTGCCCGTACATTGTGAGATGTGTTTCCTCTCAAACCATTGATTCCATTTCACACCATTACCTTCTGCCTTCAACCTTTACATGTTCCAAGTTTCCTGCTGGAAGCCTGTGTTTTGTAATCAGAGAAAATAATTAATTACAATTTTAGCATGCATGTGGGTAGAATTTGAAGTTCTTAAAAACCTTTTTAGTTTGAAGACTGAAAATGGAAGCAAAAGAGTGAGTTGGTCTGGGGAAATGTGAAGAAACTTGAACTTTCCTTTGATTTCATTTTGTTAAACTTTTGTGTCTGAGCTGCCTCCGGCTGCCATAATGTTCACCAAATGGGGCACGAAGCTTTCCACTGACAAGCAAGCTGCAGCTCACTCTCCTCCAGAGCTGTCATAATAAAAAGGCATCAACATTTTCGTATTTGAGCGAAATGTTTAACACTCAAACATTTGTATTTTTCCATCAGTTTTCAAAACAACTTCCCATCTCTTGTTTCAAAACAGTGTTAAATGATGTCACTCACTCGAGAGCAGGTGGCCGAGAGGGAGAGCTGGCTTTGGACGCTCCCATTCTTGATGTAACTGGAAGCTCAGACCAGGTGAGAGGCCGAGTGCCCTCTCCACCCCCGACCTTGCAAAGCCAGTGCTGAGCAGCCTGGGCCGTGCGTGGTGTGGGCTGCCAAGCCCCGATCAGGTGTTCCAAGTGCCGGGTTCAACCGAGACTGTGTGAGAGGGACAGGCCTGGAAAATCAAGGGGCTGACGATGAAGAACCGAGGGCAGCCTGAGCATAGAGCAGTGTGTCCCCAGACAAAGTCACTGTCAGCAGCTCAGCTGTTCACACTGAGGTACCCTAAGCAGAAGGTACAAACAAAGTGTCAGGGAAATAAGAGAGGAAATGCTGAACTGCTCGTAATGACAGCCACCAGAAAGAACATGGCCCCGTGGCCAGGACCGCGTGCTGCTGGTTATGATATTGGGCCCCCGATACAGAGTGCAGGTGAAAGGGAGGTTCAGAGACCCGGTCCCCTCAAATCCTGCCTGAACTGGCCGAGGAGGCCACATTTGCCTACATGCCAAGGCATCTCGGCGGCTGAAGCCATTGTATCTATAAACGGGCTTGCTGATGGTTGGTGTGGGACATGGTCTGAGTCCTTGGCAGAAGAATTACACGTGGAGGAACAAGCAGGGTGTCAGGACTGCAGGAAGAGCATGATTTCTCTGGAAGGCTGTGAAGCACTTCCTTCCAGACTAGGCTTATGATCATGTCCAGCCACCAGCTGTGGGTTTCCTTGGTGCCTTTCAGTGTATCTGTGGCCGATCACCCTGAGCCAGTCCGGGACCTTACGTCATGACCCAAACAGTCCCCGGGGGAGTTGCAGTAACTGGACTCACTCCTTTGCGATCCAGTTGCCTGGAGGTGTGGACAGTCTAACGTTGTGGTGAGAAAAGAGACAGGTAATGAACAAGGTGGCACAAAACATCCCGGACCTCAGGGGTGGTAGATGATAGATGCAGTGTGGCAGCTGGGAAGATGACAGGAGAGATGCCTAGAGGTAAGCAGATGGACACACGGCAAACGTTCCATCAACGTGAGTGACGGCGTGCTGGGAGTCCCGGTGGAGCAGTGGTAGAAGCACTTGGTTGCTAACCAAAAGGTGGGTGGTTCAGACCCACCAGCCACTGTGCAGGAGACAGACGAGGCAGTTCGCTTCGGCAAAGATTGACAGCCTCGAGAACCCTCTGGGGCAGCTGCACTCTTTTCTCTAGGGGCACTGTGAGTTGGAGTCGACCCAACGGCAGTGTTGTTCTTGTTCTTGTCAGGTGCTTCAAGTTGGCTCCAGGTCATGTGACCTTACGTACGACGGAGCACATGTTGCCCGGTGCCATCCCTTTTCATGTTCACTAGTGTGTTTGTCTCCATCTCCCTGAGGGTCTCCCTCCTTTGAGCCCACACTTGGCTTCGCCAACCATGCTGTCCTCTTCCAGTGCCTGGTCTGCCTGTTGATGTGTCCAAAGCAAGCCAGTCATGGTGAGCTTCTGAGGAGCATCCTGGTTGTGTTTCTTCTGAGACGATTTGCTTGTTCTCCCAGCGCCCACGGCATACTCACTACCCTTCACCCATGCCACAATTCCAATGCATGTTGTTATCCTGCACTTCATACTGGCTTAGCATGCTGCAGATTTTCACGAGTGCTGACCTATTTGTTCCTCAGCTTAGCACTTTGGAAAGGAAGAAGCTGTTACAATTATGCCCACTGTTCAGATGAAGAGCCTTGAATCTCCCAGAAGCTTGGCATTTTGCCCAAGGCCTGGCATAAGTCGTAGCGGGCCAGAACTCTCCGAAGCAGGACGCTTTTGTCCAGTGCTGTACAGACTACATCGGCATCGTGTGTAGACATCGGTGTAACGTGCGGCTGCCTGTCCATAGTAACCCCCTTCTAAAAGGAAATGTTTGCTTTTTTATTTCCACACTGAATGGTTCCTTAATGGATTGCATGATGCTGAAGCCATTCCTGGTTAAGATTGTTTTATTCAGCAGTGACATTCCAGCAAGGAAACCCACAAGGATCTTGCCCATGGAACCATCTCTTATGGTTCAACTGTCCTTTTGTAAGTTCTGAAGTGTCCTCACAGATGTGCCTCTCTTTCCTGTGTGTGAACCCAGCCCACTCTGCTACTCAAGAGCCTCTCTGGACAGGGGGTGCTGTTAGTTACAAACAGGGCAGTGATGCTCTCAGTGGAGGCTTGTTGGGCCTTGGGCAATACTGGGGGGACTTGAGAGGCAGTCCTCAATTGAGTGCTTTCAGTGGCCCCATTACCAGGGAGAAAATGAGGCTCCGAGAGGTGGGTTCTGGAGCCACACCCTGACCCAGGCAGAATGTGAAGGCAGGGGCCTGATTCTGGATCCAAAGCTCTTTCCCAGCGTGGTCTGCTGTCTTCTCGGGACAGCACATGTCCCAAGCAGCTTCTGATGTCCTCACCATCTCTGCCACTTCTTAAGGTTCACAGAGCCAGGCTGCCTCTCCCCTTCCTTCAAAAAAACTCCCAGGCTGCCAGCTCCCACCTCACTCTGCTCTCCACAGTGGACCAAGCCTCTCTTTCTGGTTGAGAGTAGCCAGGTGAAGCCAGGTACATAGAAACCCAGAGGTTCCCGTAGGTCGGTTAGTTGAACTGTGACAGCACCTCATTGTGGTCATTAGGTACCATCCAGCTGGCCCTGACTCATGCACGTGGATTACACGGACCACAGTACTCAACACTGGCCACTCCTGCACCATCTCTGCAATCGTTGGTGTGCTGAAGCCCACTGTTGTGACAACTGTGTGCTTCGAGTGACTTCCAGCTAAGAGCTCAGCTCCCAGGGCTCCGTCAGACAATGTTCTGTAGGGATCCGTGGGTTTTCCCGGACTACTTCTCAGAAGTAGAGAACCAGGCCTTTCCTTCTAGCCCATCTTAGTCCTGAAGCTCTGCTGAAACCTGCCCACCATGGGTGATTCTCCTGGTATTTGAAACGCTGGTGGCCTAGCGTCAAGCATCCCAGCCACACGTAGGCCACCAAGCTGCAGAGAAACCCATGCAAACATCTCTAGGAAAATCTTCTCTTCACCCCATGCCTCCCCTGGGACTTTGCCACCCACCTCCTCTCAACTTTCCATGAGTTCTGGACTCAGCCAACACTCACAGGTAAGTGTGTGTGAGCTCTGCGAGACTGTGGGAGGCAGAGGTGGAACCCAAGGTCCTTACTGTCCAACAGGAAGCTCTAATGTGCAATTGGAAATTCCAACCATGGCCAGAGAGACTGGAAATGTCCAGTGCACTGAGTAACATGCACTAGAGCAGGGGTAAGGGTTTCTACATACACCTTTGGGATATACAGTTCCATCTATAACACCCACCATGCTTGGCACAAAGTTTTGCATCCCCAAGTGCTCAACTTCACATGTTTTTGTTGAAGGGCTTCAGCTATCTGTAAGCTACCACTGTGTCACCCACCACCTCAAAACTCAGAAGCTTATATTTAAATGCAAAAGGTGTTATTCCTCACACATTTGAGGGTCACCTGAGCAGGTCTGGGGCCTTGGACTGGGATCCCCTATATCTGTAGTCAGCTAGTAGTCTGCATGGGGACTGGCTGATTGAGGGGAGCCTCAGTGGGGTTGTTTGACTCCTTTCTGTGTATTTCTCCATCCTTCCCACAGGCCAGCCTGTGAGCACACTCATGGCAGAGGCAGGGATCCAAGGAAAGGGGTGGAGACAAGAGTCCATTCTAAACATCTGTGGGTGTTTACTACTATCCCTTGACCAAGACAAGTCACACGGCCAAGCCTAGGGTCAGTGTGTGTGTGGAGGTAGGGAAGGACAGGCAAGAGGTGTAGACATGGGGATGGGGACAGACAAGAAATACCAAAGCGCCTCACAGGACAGCTCTACCACGTCCCACTACTGGGGTGGTGTCTCCTTCCAGCCAGCCTAAGTCCTGGAGGCATCCATATTAACCAACTTCATTCAGAAAAAAATCAACTTTCTTCAAAGTGATGTTGCGCTCAGGCAGGATGTCCTGCCCCATGACCCCACCCGGATGAGTTCTCTCAGAGTCCAAGGAGACAGAGGCAGGGCCTGGAGACCACGGAGCCCCACTTGAGGATGCCATTAGAGAGTGGGGATACAAGAGACAAGGCCCCCATTTGGAGCTTCGTCTTCTCTAAGCATGTCAGACTTGAGCGGGAGGGTAGGGAAAGAGGGAGCCCCACAGATTACAGACTGAAGTCAGCTCCTTTTCTCTCTTGACTAATTAAGCTTAGCTGGCATGGTGGGCTGTCAGACTTGGGAACCTTTCCTGGGAGAAAAAAGTGCCAGCTCTCTGGGTGGGTTCCCCTGACTTGGCTGGCTCCCACCACAATGCACACTTGGCATCCATGACAGCACCGTCAAAAATAATAGCTAAAGCACTGGCTGTCTGTCACAATGAAGTAATTATGTAGGGCCCTCCTTACTCTTGAGACGACTTGTATGTTTCATTGAGGAAAATAGATGTGTGGCTTTGAAATAGAGTGTAATGCACTGAGGACACCGTGGACACTAAGAGCCAAAGAAAGAATTTAAAAGTCCCATGTGTCCTGTGTGGGGGTGAGTGTGTGTGTGTGTGAGAACACATGTGTGAGTGAATGTGTGAGTGTGAGAATGTGTGTGTGAGTGTGCATGTGAGAGTGTGGGGGTGTGAGAGGACGTGTGTGTGTGTGTGAGTGTATGTGTAAGGGTGTGGGGGTGTGAGAGGACCTGTGTGAGTGTGTGTGTGAGTGGATGTGGGTGTGAATGTGTGGGTGGGAGTGGGTGTGGATAGGAGTGTGAGAGAACACATATGAGTGTGTGTGTGAAGGTGTGGGTGTGAGGGTGTGGGTGAATGTGTGAGACAACACATATGAGTGTGGGGGTGTGAGTGTGTAAGTATGGATGGGAGAAACATGTGTGGATGTGAGTGTGGATGTGAGTGTGAATGTGAGTGTGTGTGAGTGAGAGAACATGTGTGGGGGGGGATGTGAGAGAACATGTGAGTGGGTGTGAGTGTGTAGGTGTGTGCAGTGATGTGAGAGTGTGTGTGGGTGTGTCAGTGGGTGTGAGCGAGCACGTGAGGTTGGAGGTGGGTGAATGTAGGAGTGTGTGCGTACATGTGTGAGCTTGTCACTCACGAGACGGGAAATGTCATTCCTAAGCTTGTTAATTACAAAATGCATTAATGTTTTATTACACCCTTATCAGTAATTAATCACTCCCTTTTGATATAAAATTCAACCTCTGAAAAGTATTCTGAAGTTGCCTTTAAAGTGTGAGCCAAGTATTGTAGGGATGAACGAAGATTACATGGAACAGGAAGCCTGTTCCCCTTGGAAACAGGAACGCGCAGGTGCTCTGTCCCCTGGGTGTGTCTCACAGTTGGTGCACCACTAGGGCTGGGTGGTGTGTAGCCTGTGTGTGTCGGACCCGGGCACTGTAACCACTGGCACGTCTCTGAGGCTGCAGCCATGGGGAGCAGGAGACAGACAGACAGAGAGACGGGGCTGACTCGGAGCTCAGCCACGCAGTGGCGGGGGCGCGCGGGCTCCCTCGGTGGCGCTCTCCAGGTGCACAGTGTGAATAAAAATGCGAAACAGGATGCTCCTGTTCAGTAAATATTATCATTTTCACTCGCTCATTAATTAAGTTGCTTAATTGCTGCTGTCAAAAGACTCTCGAGTTGGTGACTGGGGCTGCGGCACTGTTTTGGTAGGAGTTGAAGGGAGCGGCGGCGTCTCTGGGGCTCTCCTGGGAGATGGCGCACGGAGGAGACAGAGGGAGCCCGGTGCGCTGGGATGTGGCCGAGTTCTGGGGGCCTTGGCCAGCACTGTGAACCTACCGGCCGGTGGTGCATGACCAGGACTGACACCTGTCGCCCGCGTGGCATCATCCCCGCCGTTACTCTCAGACAATCATTTTCATGCAAAATAGATCTCCTCTTTTAATATAACTTTCCAAGGAGGCCAGAAATGGGACCAGACTCGGGCCTTGTAAGCCACCCCGGACACGTGCGGTGGTCTGTCACCGGGGCCGCGTCAGGCTGCTAAGCCTCGTGCCCACCGTCCATGCGTGTCCGTGGAGCCTGGGGTCTCGCACTCAGAATTCTGGAGAGGCTTCGCGCGCCCCCGAGCCTCCGCCCCGCGTTCCGCAAACACACCAGAAATCGCCTACAAAGTGTCTTGAGGCTGACATTTGATTAATGTGCTCTGGCCTTTCCGTGTTCAAATATGCTCTATCTGAAATATTTGAATAACCTTTGAGCACACCCTCCCTAATTTGTCACCCTGTGAACCGGCTAATGCCGCGGCCACTGCGCGCTCCTAGCGCTCCTGCTCAGGGAGGTCTTCCTGCGTCACTTCTGCGTGCACGCGCTTCCCACAGGGGAGTGTCTGCGCCATCCACAGAGGGCTGCAGGAAGAGAAGCAGACAAAAGAAGTCTCAGACAGTAGCAACGCGAGAAGCTTCAATTCGTGGGCAAAGGGGTCGGGACCTGCAAGGTAAATACGAGCTCATGCAGTGGGCCTTCCCCAGAGAAGACCGCGGCACTAATGCCATCTCTCCATGTGGGGAGAGATGTCTGTCCTCTCACCTGTAACGAGCTACTCCCCCATCCTGTGGAGTCAGTGTGCATGTGTGCGTGCATTTGTGTTACATGTGTATTGCCTGTGTGTGTATTGTGTGTGCATGTGTGTCATGTGTGTATTTGTTGTGCATATGCATGCTTATGTGTGCATGTGCCTGCATGCATGTGCATGTATGTACTGCATGTGTTATCTGTGCACGTGCGCTCATCATTGTACATGCATGTACTACTACGTGTGTTATCTGTGCCTGTGTTCACTTTGTGACGTGCATATTGCCTGTGCACGTGTGAACATGTATCTATTGTGTATGCATATTCTTTAGCACATGTGCATATGCATGCATGTGGACATATCTCTGCATATGTGTGCATCTGTGTATTGTTTGTGCATGTATGTATGTGTACATGAGTCTTTCCAATACTTTCTCAATTACTTCTAACGAACGCTTACGTGAACCCTTGCTGACAGTTATCGGGAAATAAGCTGTCGTGTGGCCAGTCTCACATCCAGGCTACAGTGCCAAGCGGCAGGATAAACCCAGGGGCTAGGAGACCGGCCCCTTTAGCTGGTGAGCTCCCCGAATCTTCAGCTCCATGGTGGACTGCAGGTGGCTACAGTGGAGCCCTGCTGCGCCGCACGTGAGGTGCGTGGCGGAACAGAGACCCAGCGCTTGGCTCAGACTCTCCCAAGAGGGCATCTCAGGCGAAGCAGCGCCTGCCCCTGCAGCCTCCTTGTCGCTCCCTTCATCTTCGCCGAGACGTGTGCATGTAAGGCAAGTGACTGGCTTCTGTTCTCCACGTCTTTCCTGAAGGAAGATGGGGAAGAATTGTCAGAGCTTTCCAAGGCTTCCCTAAAAGAATCTGGTATTTCAACCTGGTCTGTCAAACCCAATTCTGCGAAACATATCTAAAGGGCTAGATGATGTGATTCAGAGCTGCTAATAGAGTAGGTTCCTAACCCCAGACCAAAAAAAAAAAAAAAAAAGGTCAAACTCACTGCCATTCAGTTAGATCCAACTCATGCGACCCCTCCTTGGGTTTCTGAGGTGGTATCACTATGGAAATAGATTTCCCAGTCTTCCTTCCGAGGAGTGGCTGGTGGATTTGAACCACCAGCCTTCTGGTTAGCAGCCAAATGCCTTAGACACTATGCTACCAGAGCTCCTGGGTCCAATCCCTGTAGCGTGACTGTCACTCAACACATACATCCTGTAATTGGTAGACAGGGAAGCTGAAGGTCTCATGAACCAGTGCTCGAGGGGGCTGGAACCCCTCTGTGGGGTGGAGGTGGAGGAGGAAGGGGGAAGAGGAAGGGCTTGGAGCAAAGTCTCTACGATGATGAGGCCGGAAGTTTGGGGTAAATTAGAAGGCACTCACGCCATGTTTTCAGCAGGACATTTTCCATCACATCACTTGACTTGGAGGACCTTCCAGAAACAACAACACATGAGCATGAATGTGGCTCAGAAACAGGGCAGCCTGTTATTAACGCACGAGACCTTCTTCAGGAACAGAAACACCGGGGAAAATGGCGCTGCACGAAGTGCGCTGTCTGTGGCAAACATTCCCATGGATAGTCTGTTCAGCCTCCTCGGACACAGAACGAGATGAGTTCATTCCAGAAAAGGTTGTGGATAATCTGAGATTCAAGATTCCCACCTCAAACGCCACATTTCTTAAAAAAAACTGACTTACTGCTTGTATTAGTTTTCTATTGCTGTCATAAAAAATTACCACAAACTTAGTAGCTTAAAACAACACAAATTTATCATCCCACCATAATGCAGATTAGAAATCCAGTGCAGGCTCATGGAAGTCTGAGATCAAGATATGGACTGTGTTCCTTCCTGGAGGCTCAATGGCAGTACACTTTTTCTGGCCTTTCCTAGCTTCGAAATGCCCCCATTCCTTGGCTGGTGAACCCCTTATTCTATCTTCCAAACCAACAATGCCGGCCGAGTACTTCCCACACTGCCATCGCTCTGGCTCCCTCTTGGTCTTCTTCTTTGATGTCTAAGGACCTTCGTGATGGCATTGGACCCACTTAGACAATCCAGACTGCCCCCCACGTTGATGTCAGCTCATGAGCAACATCAATTCCACTGCAGTCTCACTTTCCCTCTGTCGCAACCTCAATTCCACAGCAATCGCACTTTCCCTCTGTCGGACAACCCAACATTCAGGTTCTACATAGCAAGGACATTGCCCTCTTGGTGGAGCCATGGCTGTGCTTGTCACCTTGTTCTTGAGGTGCACAGGAATAAGGTGAGTGGCTCAAGAGAAAGCTCACTCAGCAGGGCTGGCCAAATGGGCTTGACCAAACGCTCTCAAGCTAGTCTGTGGACACTGAAGAAGGCAGGAGGATTGGTTAAGTCTGGGAAATGGGGAACACTGACATCCCTCCCCAGAGGTCCTCACAAAGCTTCCACACTTGAAAGAATAGATGCCCATGAAAACAGCAATCAAGAAAGCAAAAGACATAGTGCACTGAGCAAACCTGCTGCAAAACACCTCTATAAAGTCTTCTAGAGCAAAGATGTCACTTTAAAGACTAAGGTGCACCTGACCCAAGTCACAGTCTTTTCAACAGTGTCATAAGTATGCATGTGAAAGCTGGACAATGAATAAGGAAGACCAAAGAAGAGTTGATGCATTTGAACTACAGTGTTTGGGAAGAATATTGAATAGACCATGGACTGCCAGAAGAAGAAACAACTCGGTTTTCGAGGAAGTACAGCCAGAATGAATGCTCCTTAGACAAAAGGGTGGTGAGACATCATCTCATGTACTTTGGATGCATTATCAGGAGGATATCATGCTCAGTAAATAGAGGGTCACAGAAAAAGGGGAAGACCCTCAATGAGATGGATTGACACAGTGGTACAACAGTGGGCTTACACATGGCAATGATTGTAAGGATGGTGCAGGCTGGGAAGTGTCGTGTTTCATTGCACATAGGGTCACTATGAGTTGGGACCAATCTGACAGCATCCAACCATAACACAAGAAGCCCTGGAGGAGGACTTAACATGGCTTCAACGAAAGCTTCCCAAATTTGCATGGAATATTTTTTGCACACAGCACCTTACTATCCCAAGGAATATATTTGGGGGAATGGAATTGTCAATAGTAATAAATATCACAAGGCTGAGAGCAAGCAAACTCTTTGAAATAGAGATGCCTACCTTGCCCTGCCTTGTAGTATTCTGAAAGGTACTTTGGAAAAATTCATTGACAGTTTTCTGAAATAGCATGTAGCAAAAAACTCCCGAACTCTTCCGTTATGCATTTTATAGGACTATTTCTCCTTTTCATATTGTGATTGAAGTCTGACTTCCATACAGTCAGCCAATTCAATGATTTTTCGCAGACACACACCCCTGTGAAAGTCACACTTCTATTAAGATACAGAAAGCCCCCTGGTGCCCTTGCCAGATGCCCTACCAAGCCTCTCACCAGAAGCACCCACACTTCTGATTTTGGTCACCACAGATTCATTTGGCTGCTCCAGAACCTCACATCAAAGGAATCATAACGTGAGGAGATCTTGTGGGAGTGGTTTCTTCACTCAGCATCGGGTTTAGAAGATTCATCCTTGTTGTCGTCCGTATCAATTTCTTCCTTTTTATTGCTGATTATATAGATTGCACAGTGATTAAGTGCTTGGCTACTAGCCAAAATGTTGGCAGTTCGAATTTACCTAGTGATTTCCGGAGAAAGACGTGGTGACCTACTTCCTAAAAGAATCCAAAACCAAACTCACTGCCGTCGAGTTGATTTCAACTCAAAGCAGCTCCCACTGGGTTTCCAAGGCTGTAAATCTTTATGGAAGCAGACTGCCTTCATCTTTCTTCCGCAGAGCAGCTGATGGTTCTAACTACCTATCTTTTTGTCAACAGCCAAATGCCTTAACCACTAGACCACCAGAGCTCTTTCCCTTGTTGTTGTTAAGTGCCGTCGAGTCGTTTCCGACTCATAGCGACCCCATGCACAGCAGAAAGAAACACTGCCCGATCCTGTGCCAGCCCGACAATCCCTTCTATATTTGATCCCATCATCGCAGCCACCATATCAATCCATCCCCTTGAAGGCCTCCCCCTCTTTCGTCGACCCTCCACCCTACCAAGCATGACATCCTTCTCCAGGGAATGGTGCTTCTTACAACATGACCAAAATAGGTG
>NW_006921943.1:1754193-1787633 GCF_000298275.1 Orycteropus afer afer | reverse complement strand
AAAAAAAAAAAAAAAACTCACTGCCGCTGCGTCCATCCGACTCATTAGCAACCCCTCCTTGGGTTTCTGAGGCGATATCACTATGGAAGTAGATTGCCCAACCCTCCTTCTGAGGGGTGGTGGGTGGGTTTGAACCTCCAGACTTCTGGTTAGCAGTCACATGCCTTAGGCACTGTGCCACCAGAGCTCCTAAATCTTTACAGATTCCAGTGTAGAATACCCTATGAGGCAGTTCTACTCTGTCGCATGTTTGCTGAGAGTTGAAAGTGGACTCAGTGGCACCTAACGACGACAACAACAACAGCACCAACAACATGGTTTATGCTTAATCACTCACCTAGGAGGTGGGCAGTCAAACCACCCAGTGGCCCCGTGGAAGGGAAGGCCTGCCGTTAGGAAAGGTCACAGCCAGGAAATCCCTGGGCAGCACTTTGCTCTGTGGCAAGCGTGGTCACCATGAGTCCGAATCGTCTCAAGTACAGCTAGGAATGGCTGTGGCATCCCATCACACGGGTGTGCAAAATCTGAGGGCCCTTTCTCCTGCCTGTGGATGCCTGGTCTACTTCCAAGGAGATCTGCTGGTGGAGCGTTTAAAGCATTTGGCTACTGACCGTGGTGGGTGATTCAAACCCACCAGTCGCTCCATGGAGAAAGCGGCAGCAGTCTGCTCCTGTAGAGATTACAGCCTTGGAGGCCGCCCGGGGCAGCTCTTCTCTGTCCTCCAGGGTTAGCAGGAGCCGGGGTCAGTGTGATGGTGGGGCTTTGGTCTGAGTCCATTTTGGGCTACTGTGATGAGTAAAGCAGAGATGCACAGGCTTGTCGGGGATGCACGTTTTTATTTCTCTGGGGTCAATACCTAAGAGCAGAACTGCTGGCTCACAATGTGCACATGTGGTAACTTTCCCAGACTGCTGAGCAGTTTCCAAAGCACATGCACAATTTTACCTCCACCAGTGAGGTCTGAAGGTTCTGGCTGCTCCATATATCCCCCTCCATTGACTAGTGCCAGTCCTCTCCACTGTAGCCCGCACAAGGATTCCTTTGCCTTCTAATAAGTCCTTCTAACACAGACTAATGGAAGAACAAGGACAATCATCAAGTAGGAGCTTATTTGTGTTTTCGTTTTAAAGCATGTTTTAGGGAGTGAGTTAGTGATATGTGTCTACCCTCTGGTTAGTGATTTACCCTCATTTCCCCCCACCCCACCTCTGGTAACCATCAAAAACTATTTCTTTTTTGTGAAATCCTTTTGCTGACTTTTTCCAGTAGTGGTCTCATACACTATTTGTCCTTTTGTGAGTTACTAACTTCACTCAGCACAATGCCTCTAGGTTCATCCGCGATGAGATGTTCCGCAGATGCACTGTGTTCCTGAGTGTTGCGTAACATCCCGTTGTATGCATGGAGCATAGTTTGCTGATCCGTTCCTCCAGTGGTGGGCATTTAGGTCGCTTCCATCTCTTTGCTATAGAAGCACAAATAGATTTAGCTTAAAAATCGTCCTTCTCATTTTATACTCTGATCAACTAATATGTTCTAGAAAGATTGTGAGATTCAAATATGTTTGTGTGTTTGAATATATTGTATTGATAGTCATCAATGACTTGAAACAAATGATTGTTTTAAAACAAACAACAATAATCTAATTAATGGAGTCTGTAATTGCTTTTCTATTTTTCCATACACTTGAAGTGGAATGTAGTATATGAATATAAAAATACAAAACCACATTTTGTATCTATGTAAAAATATTCCACTATAATTCCTGAGATAGAGAGTCCAAGTATACCATAAATTTTATTGATACTAAGAACAAATTGTGTCCCCGATTTACCTGTATTCACAATGAGTATAACAAAGCAGATATAACATAAGATACCTTGAAGTACAGTAGTAACTGGAGCCCTTACAGAGAGTGGGATACACTCTTATTTATATAAATAAAATTATGGAATGTGTGTTAGACTGGGTTCTCTAGAGAAACAAAACCAGTAAAGCTTACACATAGAGAGAAAGAGAAATTTATCTTAGGAAAATGGGTCACACACTTACAGAAGCTGGCAAGTCCAAAGTTCTTGGATCAAACGTCAAGCTGGAGGCTCTTCCCGACTCACACAGCTGCAGGGGCTGAGGAGCTCAAGGTTGGCAGGCAGTACATCGGCTGTTGACTCCAATGAAAGACGAATCCAAGGTCTCCAGGCCGAATGGTGGATTGTTCGTTCACAGACAGTTTTAGACAGCACAACAGAATCCTGATCCACAGAAGAGTGTTTCTTTCCCCAGGATGTCCATAAATATACTGGAAGCAGGCCACACCCCTGGGGAAACTCCCTTTCAATGGACTGGCTGCTCAAAACATACTCATCTTGTCCCATCATGGGAATAACCACATCACAACTGCTTAAACCACACAGAACTGTGGTCCAGCCAAGTTGACACACAGCTCCAACGATCACAGAATGGCTCTAGAATCCAGACACATTTGGTGGCTTGAGACAGCCTGTCAGTGATGTAAATATCTAAATAACTACCTCGATATATCTATATAAGGAGCCCTGGTGATGAATAATTAAGTGTTCAGCTGCTAACCAACCCATCCAGTAGCTCCAGAGAAGAAAGATGTGGCAATCCATTTCAACAAAGATGACACCTTAGAAAACCCTATGGGGCAGTTCAACTAAGTCATATGGTGTTACTATGAGTCAAAATCAACTCAATGACACCTAATAACAACAATATTTTTTTCTCTCTCTCCCTTTCTCTCTCTCCCTCTCTCTCTGTCTAGATAGATAGATAGAGATAGAGATCATTTCCTAGGCATTAGTGAGCTGAAATGCACTGGTATTATGGTCTACTGTACCAGGAATGACAAACTGAAGAGGAATAGTGTCATATTCATCAACAGTAAGAACATTTCAAGATTCATCCTAAAGTATAATGCTGTAAGTGATAGAATAATATCCATACAGCTACAAGGAAGACCAGTTAATACACTGTTTTTCAAATTGACACACCAACCACTAAAACAAAAGATGAAGAAATTGAAGATCTGTATAAACTTCTGCAGTCTGAAATTGTCCAAACATGCAATCAAGATGTACTGATTATTACTGGTGATTGGAATGCAGAAGCTGTAAACTAAGAAGAATCATAGATAGTTGGAAAATATGGTCTTGAATAGAAATGACACTGGAGATTACATGATAGAATTTTGCAAGACCAACGACTTATTCACTGCAAATACCCTTTTTCAACAACTTAAATGGTGGCTATAGATGTGGACCTCACCAGATGGAATATACAGGAATCAGATCAACTACATCTGTGGAAAGAGGCGACAGAGAAGCTCAGATCATCAGACAAAACAAGACCAGGAGCTAACCTAACTGTGGAACAGACCAACAATTGCTTATATGCAACTTCAAGTTGAAGCTGAAGAACATTAAAACAAGTCCACAAGAGCCAAAATAAGACTGTGAGTTTATCCCACCTGAATTTAGAGACTAACTGAAGAATAAATTTGACACAATGAATACCAATTATCAAAGACCAGACAAGTTATGGGATGACATCAAGAACATCATCCATGGGAGAAATAATAATAATAATAATAAGGTCATTAAAAAGACAGGAAAGGAAGAAAAGACTCAAATAGATGTCAGAAGAGATTCTGAAACTTGCTTTTGCATGGGAAGAAGCTAAAGTTAACAGAAGAAATGATGAAATAAATAGCTGAACAGAAGATTTCAAAGAGTAGCTCGAGCAGACAAAGTAAAGTATCATAATGAAATGCAAAGACCTGGAGTTAGAAAACCTAAAGGGAGGAACATACTCAGCATTTTTCAAGCTGAAGGAACTGAAGAAAAAATTAAAGCCTTGAGTTGCAATATTGAAGTTTTCTATGGACAGATTATTGAGTAATGCAGGAAGTATGCAAAGAAAATGGAAAGAATACACAGAGTCCCTGTACCAGAAAAAATTGGTTGATGTTCAGTCCTTTCTGGAAGTAACATAAGGTCGGGAACCAATGGTATTGGAGGAGTAAGTCCAAGATGCACTGAGGGAATTGGCAAAAAACAAGGCTCTAGGAATTAACGGAATACCCATTGAGGTGTTTCAAGCTGCAGGCACTTACTCATTTATGCCAATAAACTTGGAAGACAGCTACCTGGGCAATTGACTAGAAGAGATCTATATTTGTGCCCATTCCAAAGAAAGGTGATCCCACAGAATGTGGAAAGTACCAAACAATATCATTAATATCACACACAATAAAATTTTGCTAAGATAATTCAAAAATAGTTGCAGCAGTATATTGACAAGAAACTGAAATGCAAGCTGGATTTGGAAGAGGACATGGAACTAGGGATGTCATTGTTGGTGTCAGATGGATATTGACTGGGAGCAAAGAATACCAGAAAGATGTTTACCTGTGTTTTATTTGACTATGCAAAGGCATTTGACAGTGTGGATCATAACAAATTATAGATAACACTGCAAGAATGGGTATTGCAGAACACTTGATTGTGCTCATGAGGAACGTGTACAAAAACAAAGAGGCTGTTGTTTGAACAGAACAAGGGGACACTGCTTGGCTTAAAATCAGGAAAGGCGTGCATCAGGGATGTATCCTTTCACCATACCAAATCAATCTGTATGCTGAGAAAATAATCTCTGAGAAGCTGGACTATATGAAGAAGATCATGGCATCAGGATTGGAGGAAGACCCACTAACAACCTGCAATATGCAGATGACACAACCTTGCTTGCTCAAAGTGAGGATGACTTGAAGCACTTACTGATGAAGATCAAAGACTACAGTATTCAGTAAAGATTATATCTCAACATAAAGAAAACAAAAATCCTCACAACTGGACCAAAAAGCAACATCATGAAAAATGGAGAAAAGATTGAAGTTGTCAGGGATTTTTATTTTGCTTGGTTCCACAATCAACACCCAAGGAATCTGCAGTCAAGAAATTGCATGTCATATTGAACTGGGAAAATTTGCTATCAAAGAACTCTTTAAAGTGTTACGGGGCCAAGATTTTACTTTGAAGAGTAAGTTGTGCCTAACCCAAACTGTGGTATTGTTATCACCTCACAGACATGTGAAAGCTGGACAATGAAAAGGAAGACCAGAGAAGAGCTGATGCCTTTGAATAGTGGTGTCGGCGAAGGGTAGTGAAAATACCATGGACTGCCAGGAGAAGGAGCAGATCTGTCCTGGAGGAGGTGCAGCTGGCATGCTGCTTAGAAGCGAGAATGACCAGACTTCATCCATCTCAGCACCTTTGGTCGTGTCGTCGGAATGGCCCAGTGCTGGAGAAGGCTACCATGCTTTGTGAAGTGGAGGGTCAGCGAGAGGGATGGGCACAGTGGCCACGAGAACAGCTCAAGCCTCGGGAGGATGGCAGGTCTGGCACTGACCGGGCACATTGGTTTGTTCTGTTGGACACAGGGTCCTATGAGTCGGACCTACTCAACGGCACCTAACAACATATAGATACATATTTTACATATATGTTATATACATATGTGTGTATGTATATAACATACATGCTGGTTTTGCTACACCATGGTGCAAATTAGTATTTGTGCACCTGTATCAATAACGTTTTTGAGAGTGAAGTAGTAATTAAAGGAAAAGGTGAAAAAAGAATAAAAAAAAAAACCACCTGCTTAGTTACCAGTGATGTAACTAATAATGCTTTAAGGACATGTGGAAAGATTTTGCAAAACGATGCTGTTAGTATTCATATCATCCGGGAGACATGAAATTTGAGCAACTTACAACAATACTTATCATATATTATTCTAAGAGTAAAGTTGATAATATACAGTACTAAGGATTCTGCGTGGTCTGCTGTGGGGTGAGGGGTGACACCAGCCCTAGCCAGGCCACTGCTAGTCCCAAGGCCCCTTCCTGCCCTAAACCTCCCCGAAACCCTTTGGCACAGAGTGGATTCTGATTCACGGCCACCCAGTGGGAGCAGAGCTGTGCCCCGAAGGGGTTTCTGGACCGTACTCGTCAGCTAAGCCGAAGCCAGGCTCTCTTCCCCACAGGGGCTGTTGGGGTGTCTCCCAGTCTCTCTGCAGGGTTGGCAGGCAGCCTCTTGCGTCTGGCTTGGTTGCAGCACTGCCGCCTCTGCTCGGCCGGCCTGCATCCGCGCGGGGCCGGTGGCCTGACTGCAGCGTGCGCCCAAGTGGGCGCGTGAGGGTGGCCGGGGGCTGCCCCTATGCGTGTTGTACGAAGGACAGCAGGGGGGTTACCGGCGTCTGATGTCAGCTGCAGGGCAGCGAAGGGGGCGAAGGGGCCTCTTGGCCCCGCGGCCTGCCTCACACTTGCGTGTCTGTCTGGGGTGAGCGGGAGGTCGGAGGTGAACCGGAGTTCACGGGCCTGAGTGATGGCAGGGTGGGGAGGGCCCCTGTGGGCAGAAGCCCCTCGCAGCAGCAGCCCCGGGTGATGGATGGCCCGGGGGCCGCGCCCAGCTGTGCCTCAGCCGCTCCCCAGATGTGGGCCTCATGCCCCCGAGCTCCACCCTGGAGCCCCGCTCGGGGAGACGAGGCTGCGCAGACCGCAGGCTGGAGCGGCAGGCGGGCCCTCTATTCACGCATTTACCGCGATGCCGAAATGGCGTCGCTGCTCAGGAAAACACTGCTGTCTTTTTGTGGGAGCACAAGGCAACTTTCTGCCCCCGTGGCCCGAGTGTTGCTAAGTGAACGGTAATGACCGAACCAGAAATTTCTTAGGGGGAGGGTGAGAGTGAGCAGGCTGGCGCCAAAGGGCCTGTTATGCGCAGCTTCTGCGTAATCGCTGGAGAAAACTTGGTGACGAGAAGTACACGTCTGTGTCCAGGGCCGGCACCGTGACTTTGAGGACCCGCACGCGTGTTTGAAGGGGAATTCCAGCCCCTCCCCCAGGCTGTGGCTCCCCTGCCCTGAACCAGTGCCTCACCCCCGCGCATGGCTCAAAGCCAGCAGGAAGGATGCCCAAGGCCTCAAACGCCCTAATTGTGGCTGTTTCAGCCATGTATCAAGTTTGCCTTTTTCTCAGGCAGAAAAAGTGACCCCGAAGACTCTGGCAGGGCGTCTGCATTTCGGGGATTCTGAGCTGCGTTGGGTTCAAGGCGAGTCTGAGTGTTTTCCATCTGCTGGGTCGCTCACACCTCCACTCACACGACAGCCTGCGCTTCTCAGAGCTCCACGCAGCTCTTGCAAATGGAGACCACGCACATGGGTATTGCTTCATGTCCCCGAAAAGCAGGCACCAGCAGCTGGCAGACATTGGGCCACAGTGTTTTACAGCCTGCGGGCCAGGAGCTGAGAACCAGGCACCGAGTGAGGGGACCCCCCTCCTGCGTTGGCTGCAGAGGCGAGGCGTGCGTGCAGCCGCCCCCCTGCTCCTCCCCGGCCGCCGGCCCAGCAGCTGCGGATGTCATTCCTGCAGGACCGACCAAGAGCGGCCACAGGAGGATCCCAAAGGAGTCCCGGAGTCTGAAAGGGGCCTGAGAGGTCTGAGGAGGCGCAGTAATAAGAGGTTAAGTTTTCCTCTGGCAGAGAAACCACCAAGGCATTTCCTTTGCAGGACTCGTCCATTCATCATGCTTGATCCTTCGAATGTGCCCTGAAGAGGGGAGAGCAGGAGAGGTTTTCACCTTCAAGGAGCTCCGGAGTTCCTCCCAACAGCTTGAATGCTTCTCACATAACTCCACTTGGAAATGGCTATCAGATTGTTCTTAAAAGAAAGTAAATAAGGCAATTTAAACATCTAGGTAGATGCAACATTGGGTTTTTACATTGTAAAATTATACTCTAACCTGCCAAAGCAAATCTCTATTTACGAGTGTATACATGGAAATAACTTTGGGATTGGGGTCCCAGAAAATAGACAGTTCCTCAGCTGTCTGTCTCTGTTCCTCTCCTTCCATCATTTTCTCCAGTTTGAAAACCTGCTTCTTGGAGTGCCCACATCCCTGGAGGAAGCTGTCTGTGGATTCTTTCAATCATTCACCACACTTCCCTTGAGCAAGTGTTATGTGTTAGAATGTGGAGATTTGAGTGTTGTAAGGACCGGACTTAATGGGAAGCGAAGCAGAAGTTCTTTGAAGGACTAATAAAATAGCCAGTAAAGGCAATCAAGACAAAGGAGAGAAAATGCACATGTCCCTCACCAACAATAGAAACATCAGAGGATGTTACACAGATCAACATAGAACTGTAAAGTAAAGCGAAGTAAATGCAAAGCATTGGATGATGCAAAACACAAGGAAGTGAATTGTTTTTAGGAAAATGTGTTACAAAAATTATTTCCAGTAAGAAGGAAAGACTAGAAAACCTAGTGGACAGATCATTTTTAAATAAAAACAAGCTTTTCAAATATCTACTACAAAAACTCCTCAAAAGACTCAAATTGTTTATCAGCTGGAATCCTGGTGGGATGCCAAGTGGTCCAGCACTTTGGAAAACAATTAGCAGTTTCTCTAAAAGTTCCACATCTATTTATGATAGCCCAGCAATTCTACTCTGTAGTTAAACTGGAAGGAGAAATTAAAATTAATACACACACACACACACACACACACGTGCATGAATGTTCATCGTAGCTCTAGTCACTATAGTCAGAGTGGAAGCAACCACGTATCCATCAACAGAACGGTGGATAAGCAAGGTGGTGGGTATGATGAATATTATTCAGCAATAAAGAGAAATGAAGTACTACTGCACGCCACAACAGGGATGGACGTCAAAACAACATGAGAAATGAAAGACTACATACTCTAGGCTACATTTACATGCAGTCTTCTTGTTGTCCTTAGGTGCTGTCAAGTCAGTTCCGACTCGGAACCCCGTGTACAACGTGATGAAACCCTGTCCAGTCGTGCTCTGTCCTCACAGTCACTGCCATGCGTGAGCCCATTGTTCCAGCCACTGTAATCCATCTCATTGAGGGTCTTCCTCTATCTCACTGACCCTCTACTTTATGAAGCATGATGTCCTTCTCCAGGGACTGGTTCCTCCTGAGAAGGTGTCCAAAGTGCTTAGGATGACATCTCACCATCCTTGCTTCCAAGGAGCTTCATCCAAGACAGATTTGTTTGTTATTGTAGAAGTCCATGGTATATTGAATATTCTTTGCCAATCCCATAATTTGAAGGCATTAATTTCTCTTCAGTTTTCCTAATTCACTGTCCAACTTTTGCATGCATATGAGGTGATTAAAAAATACCACGGCTTGGATCAGGCACCCATCAGTCCTAAAAAGGACATCTTTGCTTTTTAACACTTTTAAAAGATCTTTGTGGCAAATTTTCCCAACGCACTATGTCACTTGATTTCCTGACTGATCCTTTCTTGGCCCGTAATTGCATTTCCGAGTGGAATGATGTTGCTTATTGGTCCAGTTGAGGATCTGGGTTTTCTTCACTTTGAGGTGTAGTCCCTACTGATGTCTGCAGTCTTTGATCTTCATCAATAAGTGCTTCAAGTCTTCTTCATTTTCAGCAAGCAAGATTGTATCATCTGCATATTGCAGGATGTTAATGGTTCTCCCTCCAGTCCTGAAGCCATGTTGTCTTTCATGTAGTCCTCTTTCTCCAGTTATTTGCTTGGGCATACAGATTGAATAAGTGTGGTGAGAGGACACAACCCTGATGTACACATTTCCTGATTTTAAGGCATGCACTATCCCCTTATTCTATTTGAACAACTGCCTCTTGGTCTATGTACAGGGTCTATAAAAGCACAAGTGTTGTGGAATTCCCATTCTTTACAATGTTGTCCCTAATTTGTTATGATCCACACAGTTGAAGGCCTTTGCATGGTCAACAAAACACAGGTAAACATCTTTCTTGTATTATCTGCTTTTGGCCAAGATCCATCTGACATCAGCGGTGATGTCCCTTGTTCCACGCCCTCTCCTGATTCTGGCTTCAATTTCCAACAGTTCCCTGTCTATGTACTGCTGCAATCCTTTTTTTCTTTTTTTTAGCAAAATTTTATTTATATGTGCATTAATGATATTGTTGAATAATTTCTGCATTCTGTTGGATCATCTTTCTTTGAAATGGTCACAAATATGAATCTCTTCCAGTTGATTGGCCAGGTAGGTGTTTTCCAAATGTCTTGGCATAGAAAAGCGAGAACTTCCAGTGTTATATCTGTTCGTTGCAACATCTCAATCGGTACTCCATCAATTCCCAGAGACTTGTTTTTGACCAGTGCCTTCAGTGCAGCTGAGACTTCTTCCTTCAATGACATTGATTCTTGGTCATGTGCCACCTTCTGAAATGGTTGAACACTGACTAGTTATTTTTGGTACAGTGACTCTGTGCATTCCTTCCATCTTCTTTTGACAGTTCAATTTTGCAGCTCAAGGCTTGATTTTTTTTTCTGCGGTTCTTTCAACTTCAGAAATACTAGTGTGTTCCCTTTTGATTTCCTAACTCCAGACCTTTGCACAGTTCATTGTAATACTTTACTCTGTCTTCTCAAACTACCCTTTGAAATCTTCTGTTCAGCTCTTTTACTTCATCATGTCTTCCATTAGCCTTAGCTAGTCTACATTCAAAAGCAAGTTTCAGAATCTCTTCTGACATTCATTTCTGTCTTTGCTTGCCCTCCAGTCTTTTTAATGACCTCTTGCCTTCTTCATATATGATGTCCTTGATGTCATCCATGGCTCATCTGGTCTTTGTTCATTAGTGTTCAATGAGCCTATTTTTGAGATGGTCTCTAAATTCAGGTGTGATATACTCAAAGTTGTGCTTTGACTCTCATGGACTTGTTTTATTTATTTATTTTTTTCTTTTGAGCTTCAGCTTGAACTTCCATATGAGCAGTTGATGATGTGTCCCACAGTTGGCTTCTGGCCTTGTTCTGACAGGTGATATTGAGTTCCCCATGGTCTTCTGTCCATAAATTTAATCTCTTTGATACCTGTGTATTCCATATGACAAGGTCAACTAGTTGCTGTTTGTGTTGTTGAAAAAAGGTATGTCTGATGAAAAGGTATTTCTAATGAACAAGTCGTTGGTCTTGCAGATTTCTGTGGTGATCTCCAGCATCATCTCTACCACCAAGGTCCTGTTTTCCAACCACTGATTCTTCTTGTTTGTTTCCAATTTTGCATTCCAGTCCCTAGTAATTATTAATGCACTCTGACTGTTTGGTCAATTTCAGACTGCAGAAGTTGGTAAAAAATCTTCAATTTCTTCATCTTTGGCTTTAGGGGTTGATGTGTAAATCTGATTAATAATCCACATGAACTGGTCTTTCTTGTAGGCATATGGATATTGTCCTATCACTCACAGCTTTATACTTCAAGATATATCTTGAAATGTTATTTTTGAAGATGAATGTGACGCCATTCTTCTTCAATTTACATTTCCGGTGCAGTAGACCATATTACCGTTCAATTCAAAATGACCGCTATCAGTCCATTTCAGCTCACTAATGCTTAGGATGTCAATCTTTATGCCTTCCATTTCATTTTACAACTTCCTATTTTCCTAGATTCATACTTTGTACATTCCATGTTCTGATTCTTAATGGATGTTTGCTGCCGTTCCATCTCATTTTTAGTCATGCTGCATAATCAAGTGAATGTCCTGAAAGCTTTATTCCATCCAAGTCACTGGGGTCCAATCTACTTTGAGGGGGTGGCTCCTCCCTAGTTTTATTTTGAGGACCTTCCAACCTGAGGAGCTCCTTGTCTGCTTAATGTCTGACAATGTTCCATTGCTATTCAAGAGGTTTTTTATTTATCTTATTGTGATTCGGGTGAAAGTTTACAGAGCAAATCCATTTTCCACACCAAGGTTTTCACCGGCCAGTGTTTTTAGAACTACGTAGATCTCAGGAGGTACAAACCAAATGGCAACATTTCAGGGGGTAACTGGATCTTCCCAAGTAAAACTGAGTTAAGTTACCCAGTCAGAATTAGATGTGATCTTGCAGGCCTTGTGTGGAGTTTCTGTCTGCCACAGCAGTCGGCTGAGGTGTCAGCAGCTGCTGAAAATGCAGAATGAGCCAATGAGCTGCCGTCACTCCTAGAAAATGCAAGTTGCGAAGTGTGGACGTACATATGGAAACCCCAGGCCCTTATTACCTGCTGCGTCATTGCTGGTTTATCCGTGCAGAACAGCTTAACCAGTGATCACACTTCCTAACCGGGTAACAGAAAACATAAAAGGGCTGCCAACCCTTTCTTTTGTAGTTACCAAAAAACTTCAGGGTTTTTAAGAAAAGAGAGGCTCACAAACCACATATCAAGTCTGCTACTCTGTCCGCTGGTGTGGACACGTCCTCTCACCAGACAGGATGGACATTATTCAGAAAACTGGAAGAAGCAGACTCATGTAAACTGTGCGGTGACTTAAACTTTTCTTCACACCAAAACTTACAAACATACCCTTGTTCATTGATGAGGGCCGAGAGCTATTTTGGAGGCCGGATCCATCGACCTATTTTTCTTTTTTTTTCATAAGGCACATTTCCGGTTCATCCTCTGTGTTTTCTTGAAGGGGGAGAAGAGCTGTTTCCATGGAGTTGATTCTGACACATGCTGACCTCATGTGTTACAGAGTAGAACTGCCCCGTAGGGTTTTGTTGGCTGTAATCTTTATGACTGGAGATTGCCAGATCTTTCTCCCGTGGCATGGTGGGTGAGTTTAAATTGCCCACCGGTAGGTTAGTGAGCAGACGCAAACGTCATGTACCCTCCAGCAACCTTGCACATATTTCTCTAAAGTAGAAAGAGAAGGGAAAATTTGGCAATTGCAGTGCAGAATCCTAGACTTTTATGATTTTTCCCCAAACAGTAATCTCTCTCTTGTCTACACTTCAGTCATCAGCAATTTTTATAAACTTGACTTTATTGAGTCTTTTAAAGCATCCAACTTACTTTCTGTAGAAATAATAACTCTATTTGATTCACAGGATATTTTATTAAATAACATGAATGTAATAAGAAAAGCAACAAGAACTGGTTTATACTTATGTCGTCAATTCATAACCTCTTCTCCACAAACTTCCACAACCTGGTGATGAATTTGTGAGAGGGAAGCATGTTTTTATGCTTTAAAATAACTTCTAAGGTTTTCTTAGAATAGCAAACATGCAAGTCTTTAAGTCGGCTAGCTCACAAATAGTTAACAATGGGTTGATTTCATCCTGCCTTCACTTACAATCAGCTAGGTATAATACTACTAATGAAAATAGTGAACTCTGTGTAATGTGTCAGTAATCAACCTGCTATACTTTTTGAGCACTGCTCATAAATAGATACGATGACTACGTGTGACCACTGTTTACAAATGCGAGCTGCCTCAAGGCCTCTAATACTGGGATGGAACACTGAAAATGCAGTTTTATTTCTCATAAGACGGGTTTTGTGTCCCACTCTCTGTGTATCCTATTTGGTCTATTCATGATTGATTTTAATAATAACAAGGTACTCATGACCCTGTAATGTGGCCCTTGGATTCCACCTCAGCAGAACATGTCTGTTCATTGATTCTATAACTTCATTCACTCATTAAATCATAATCCACATACTGACTATGTGTCTACCACTGCACTTTGGGCTATGGTTGAAATAATTAAAACATGTTTAGGGCAATGGAGCTATTCTACTTTGGGTTATGGTTCAAATAATTAAAACACGTTTGGGGCAATGGAGCTATTCTGCACTATAGTGTCATGGGGGACACGTGACATGATGCACTTGTCAAAACCCTCAGGACTGTCCAGCGCCAAGGGTGAGGCCTCATGTCTGCTATGCACTTTAGTTAATAACAACGGGTCCACATTGATTCGTCACTTGCAGCAAATCTAACAGGGGAATGCGGATGTTAATCACAGCAGAATCAGTGTATGGGGGGGAGAGGTGTAAGGGTGCTCTGTGTTTTCTGCACAATTACTCTGTGAACTTTCAGCTGCTCTGCAAAGTCAAGTCTATAACAATAACTCAAGCATCACAGGGCTCCTCCATCCCTCTTCTCTGTTCTTCTTCCTGTCTCGTGGACCTCAGGACCTCAGCATTTTCCTACTGAGAGGAAATGCATTTGAAAAGGGCACCTGGGGTTTCCTTGGAAAGTGTGGTGGAGGTGTGGTGGCATTTTGCAGAGAAAAAGGCTCAGGGTGAGATAGGGAAGGACCGGGGTGTAGGTTCAGGATGGGCTGCTGTTCTGGGGAGGAGCAAAACAGGGCAGAGGAGATCTGAGGGCAGAACATTCCAGACAAAGCCCAACAGGAAGGGACCCAACAAGTGACACCGGCGGCCTGGAGAACCAGAAGCAAATGACAGCGGTGCTCGGGGTTAGGCCAAGAGCTGAGCGGTAGCTAACTTGTGGAGGGCTCATCTCCCCACCTCAGTTTCTTTCTTTCTTTTTTTTAACGGCCTTATTGTTTAAAGCATTTTTTAAGTTTGCCAAACACTTATGCAGAAAAGAGAGAGTCTGCATGTACCCCCTGCACACGGTTTTCCTGTTATTAACATGCTGCATTCCTGGCATACATCTTACAACAGACGGACCAACATGGATACATTGTGGTCAACCAGTCCACAGTGCCCATTGGGCTCACCTGCATCACACAGCCAGCCCCGGGGGTTTCCACAAAAGCATAGCGTCTTGTGACCACCACAAGAGAATCGCATGGAACAGTTGCACCACCCGGAAAATGCCCCACTCCTCATGGGGGTTTCTGACCAATGCTGCACAAATCAAAACCATGTGGAGTCAGTCCTTCATGAAATAAACAAAGACCTGCAATATTTCAACATTAGCCCTAAAATTGCAGAAGCTATTTAAAATTCAAACACTCCGATGTCTTCCTTTCATAATACTTTGACTCTACATAAAATCATGAGATATTTTTAGAAAATGAAATTTTCACCAATAAAGGCTATTCATGGACATTCCCCCCACTGTCCCTCTCCCATCTCATCTCTTTTTATGGCATTTGAGAAGATTTGTTCATGTTCATAATATATGGTTTGGGTTTGAAATATTTGTCTTTAATTTCCATGTTCCAAAAATTCACAATGCTATTTATGTGGTCATATCACTGCTAAAATGATTCCTTGTCAAATAAATAGTCGAGTAAGTTTTTATGTTGCACCCTGCTTATGTGGGGTTGTTTTCAGGAACCCTGCATTATAGCCTCGCTGTGGGCCCGCTTCCTTCTGGGCTGGGTTCCATAACACTGGATTGAAGCCGGTGACGTCGATGCTCTTGCCAGTGGAAACCTCGCCCTCCTGCGTGTATCAAGCCATTCTGCACAGTAAATCAGTGCACGTGTTCTGCACAGCGATATATTCTTTCTGTGGCTTTAAATATTTTTATAATCACGGGTGTGATATAGGACACAGGGGACTCTTTAAAAGCAGCCTTTGAAACGCTGAATGGATATTCAGAGAACCTGTGTGCTACGCAGCGGAAGTGCAGGGAAACTTCTCCCAACCTTCGCTGGGTCTAGAGACGTTATTTTCCTGGGAACCCCATTGAATTCTACTCTGATTAATTTCTCCATCAGTGCTAATCCTCTGCTCACTGGTCTGAGGTTCAGCCATCTTTCTTCCTAAACCTCTGATATGGGAAGTAGATATGTAATTCACATTAGACCCCAAAGCAGCCGAGGACCTAAAATGATGAGACATTATTACAGACACATTCGTCGACTCAGATAGGCATGTGACAATTCTACTTAATAAACCCAGCACACAGCATCTGTCTGCATGGAACTTCCCTGAAATTGAACACTGCGATATAGAAGTCGTCCTAAACCAGCACCCTTGGTTTCTACAGAAGGGATGATGTCCGACTGACTACGGTAAACTGATCTCCAATTAGGAAGGGGTCCTGGTGGCGCAACAGTTAAGTGCTTACTGCTAAGCACTGCCACGTAGGAGAACAACCTGACACTCTGCAAAGTGCATCCTAGACAACCCGTGCAGCAGTTCCACCCTGTCACATCCCCTAGGAGCCAGGATGCACCGGCACCCAACAGCAGTCTCTCAGTGTGGCCCTAACGATGGCCCCAAACACACGGTGATGGAGAAGATGGCGCAGACCAAACAACAGGTCACTCCGTTATACAGAAGGGCACCATGACTCAGAGCTGATGTGACGGCAGCTGACAACCACAGCAGCCATCTCTGATTAAAGTAAACTTAGTTCAGGACAGTGTGGACGAATTGGAAACAGATGCTGTAGGTTCTCCTTGTAGTGCCTGGTTCCTCAGGTGGCCAAGGGCGGAATCCAAGCTGTCCCTGGGAAGTGGGGAGACCAGCAGGCAAGGGCACTGGGAGGGGCTCTCAAGACGGTTATTCGGAATCTGTCCGCAAGATGTTAACAAGTTACTTACTGGAGAGCGGCAGTGACCCAGGACTCCTGAGGCAGTTTCCATCTTTCTCAGGAAGCCTTCCTCCCTGACCACCTACATCTGCTCCCACCCACACCCACCGTGCGCTTAGAGTCACACAAAGGCCTTTCCCTTCTTACTTTGGAGTCTTGCATGGGAGTCCCCCATCTGCTGCTAAGCAGAAGGTTGGCAGTGCAAACCCACCAGCCATTCTGTGGGAGGAAGATGAAGCAATCCACTCCTTAAAGATTGACAGGACTGGAAACCCAATAGGGGTCGCTATGGGTTGGAACCGACCTGATGGCAGTGGTTGGGTTACTTTTTTTGGTTCCCATGACATCTATCTGAGAACACGCATTTACATGTTACCTGGAACTTTGGAGAAATAGGTACTTACAATGACTTGGTTCCCTATGGAAAATTATTCTGTGGAAGAGTATGGAACAACAGAGTGGAAAAAGTGCATGTACCAAACATAACCACACAGGTGTGTGGAGCAAGGGGAATGTGACTCACTCAAAAACTCACTGCCATCAAGTCAGTCCTGACCCATAGAAACCCCTCTTTGGGTTTCCAAGGCAGTATCACTATGGAAGTAGACTGCCCAATCTTCCTTCCAATGAGTGGCTGGTGGGTTTGAATGGCCAGCCTTCTGGTTAGCAGTCAAGTGCCTTAGACACTACTCTACCAGGGCTTCCAAAGGGAATGCAGGTGGACCTTAATGACTCATGAAGCTTCCCAATGTGGTTTTGAAGAAAGTGCGTTTTCTCACATTAGAGAGGAGTATGGCTCTGCTGTCCCCAACAAGTTCCCCATTTCTTCACCGTAGGTGGTTTTGTACAGGGGCCACCACTGCAGAAGGAGTGTTGGTTATCAAATTACAAAAGCAGATAACTGATAGCAAGTAAGGATAGGGACACTCACACAAATTCTGGAGGCCTCTGCAACTTCTCAAAACCTTTCCGTGATGCACATGTTAGCTCTGGAGTCCTTCCTTCCAGAGTCTGTTTCTGAAGGTCTACAGAAGGCTGTAAGTGATGTGACATGCAACCAACTAGTTCTGCCAGAAGTGCAGTACCCAATGGACTGGGGCCACACCAGTGCCGTCCCCGTAGACTGAGCATGAAGAGCTCATGACCTGTCAGCTGCCAGGGAGGGGAGAATGCTCTTCCCGTCTCATCCCCGTCAGGAAGCCAATCTTCCGATTTCCTCCCATTTCTGTACTTGGCCCAGGAAACCATGTAAAGGCATCATTTCAACAGGCTAATTGCACTATCCAGGTCACGTAGCACAATTGTGTTCCAATTGTTGCTGACTTGAGTTTACAACCACGTGGTCCTGTGCCACCTCCTCACCAGCCAACACTCACACGTGTTCTCTGTGGGTTGCTGGAGAAGGTCAGCTACATTGGGTGCTTTGTAACTCTGTGTGTGAATGTGTGTATTTATTTTTCCTAATAGTGATTGAAACCACAAATTTAGTTAATGTACAGAACAGACTTTGTGCACAAATCTACCATCCCAATTGCTGTTAAATGGCAAACCATTTGCAGAGGCTGTTATCCATTTCTTGGACATGGAACCCCCATTACTTTCCCTCTCCAGCCCACCCCTCCACCTACTAGCCACCCCTATCCCCCACTAACCACCTACACTCCCTACTATTGTTTTATTTGGTGGCAAACCAAAAATCCCAGCCCGACCAGTATCAAAATCAAAAAACTAAACAAAACTCACTGCCATCGAGTCGGATCCGACTCCTAGCAACCCCTCCTTGGGTCTCCGAGGCAGTATGTCTACAGAAGTACATTGCCCAACCTTCCTTCCAAGGAGTGGCTGGTGGGTTTGAACTGCCAGCCTTCAGGTTAGCAAATGCCTTAGGCTCTATGCCACCACAGCTCCCGACCAGTATCAAGCAGACCAATTTTCTGTGTGGCCTGCCTCTTGAGTTGCATTTTTGGCAGATTAAAAACAAAAGATGTGACCAATGATGCTTATAAAACCCAGTGCCTACTGGCTGTCTTCCTCCGCTTTGCAGCACAGACACAGGGCCCAGCCATAGATGACTCAGAAATGTCTTACTGATCTCCTGGAGACCCGTCCTCATTTAGGGGTGTTATGTATCATTCCAAAAATCACTGAAGATTTACAGGGGTGACTTGAGCTCCCTTACAACTATCTGCTGCACACTTTTGAATGCCCAAGAACGAGGAAAAATTGCTATTCTAAGGAATTTGGATCAATGGTTACGAAGAGGCCACAGACCAAAACATGTTCTGAGATTAGACCAGAGACAAATGAGAATGAAAGTGGCTGGGATGACAGGCACCTACCAGGGTTCTCAGGGTCTCCACCCCCAAGTCTGCTGCGCTCAGCAAAGCATCCCCAACAGGTAATGAGGCACAGAGTGTCAGGTTTGACCTAAGCACTTCTATTGCTCACTGGCTCACTCTACCTTGAGATTCCCTGGAGGTCTGTGGGAATGGTGATTCCAAACTCCCCTCTGATCAAGGCTGCTTGGTGGATGACTAAACAGGCAGAGAACTGTGGATGATTTGCCTTTTGGATGGCTAAATCTTCAGAACAAATTGAAGGGATGTGTAGAAAGATTCAACCAAGAGACACATCTGCAATAACCCATTCCAAAGAATGAGCTGCCTTCTTAAAAATGCAGCTGCCGTAAGCCCTCTGTCGGTGTGAGACATGTTCCCAGTGCAAGTGTTCCGTGAAGTCCTAGTGGAGGCTCATCAAACAAAGAGCTGCTTCACCATGGTGGTGGCCTCCTGACCTTAGGCCACAGGACACTGCATTGCCACATAATGTGGAGGAGTTGCATGGCTCTTGTCACAGTTCTTCATGTGGCTCTCTTGATGACTAATGACCCCCAAATTGCAAGATGTTTGCATAGTGTTAAGGATTATGTTAGCCCCCAGATACCAGATCAAAGCTAACTGGTCTTGAAGTTGAGTGGAAAGATTTAGCCTCATTAGTAAGAACTAATTAAGCTGAAACACCTCTCAGTTGATGAAGGCCATCATTAAAGTTCCCAAAATGAACAGCAAATTCCATGCATCCATCATCCGATAACAGACCTGGAGTGGAATTTTTAAACCAAGTTGGGGCGCTGGGAGTGTCCTCATAGAGGACAATGAACAGAATCACTCCGCCTTGAGAACCAGTTGAAGCCCATATAAGGTCAAGCTTCTTCTGGAGAAAGCCCCTGAGGATCTGCATTACCCCCCAGATAGACACTTTCCTATTAACATGTGAGCAAGGTTGCACTGAGGGATGATGGGCACCTGGGGATGGGGTGCCTTCATCAAGCCAATGGTGCTCAACTCTGAATTACTTTTCCCCCCTGTGCCCAGTTACTTACATTGCCCAGTTCCGAGATGAGAGGAATGCAAGCCTAGTTCAGTGGGGACAGAATAAAGGTGACGCTGCAGGTGAAGCTGAAGGTTTGGTGCATTCTTCCTAATAACTTAGTGCAGCTACCTGCTTAAATGGAAAACTGTGTGTAGTGTCTCGGCCTCTAAAGTGTCAGGGAGAGTTTTTTAACTCAATGTGCTCAGTATCTAACATCACATCTCCTGTCCTTGTACATGAGCTCCATTTTGAAGGATCTGGGAGGGGAATGGACATTTGCAGACAGTCATGTTGTTGTTGGGAGTTCTGGTGGCATAGTGCCTAAATCATTTGACTGCTAACCAGAAGGATGGCAATTCAAACCCACCAGCCACTCCCCAGAAGGAAGGTTGCGCAATCTACTTCCGTAGTGAAACTGCCTCAGAAACCCAAGGAGGAGTCACTATGAGTCGGATTCAACTTGAAAGCAGTGAGTTTAATGAGTCTGTTATTGTTAGGTGTTGTCCAGTTGTCTCTGACTCATAGCAACCTTATGTACAAACAACAGAATGAAACATCGCCTGGTCCTGCACCTTCCCAACAATGATTACCAGGCTTGAGCCCATTGGTGCAGCCACCATGTCAATTAATCTCCTTGAAAGTTTTTCCTTTTTCACTGACCCTCTACCTTACCAAGTAGCATAGTGCCTAAGGCACTTGACTGCTAACCAGAAGGCTGGTGGTTCAAACCCAGCAGCCACTCCTTAAAAGAAGGGTTGGTCGATCTAATCCCATAATGATACCGCCTCAGAAACCCAAGGAGGGGTTGTTATGTGTCGAGTCTGACTCAAAAGCGCATAACAACAACAACAACATATCTTTCTTCAGGGACTAGTGTCGCCTGATACCTGAAGGCAGCTCATTCTTTGGAATGGGTTATTGCAGATGTGTCTCTTGGTTGAATCTTTCTACACATCCCTTCAATTTGTTCTGAAGATTTAGCCATCCAAAAGGCAAATCATCCACAGTTCTCTGCTTTTTTAGTCATCCACCAAGCAGCCTTGATAAGAGGGTGAGTCTGAAATCACCATTCCCACAAACCTTTAGGGAATCTCAAAGTAGGGTGAGCCAATGAGTGATAGAAGTGCTTAGGTAAAAACCAAAGTAAGAGAGACAAAGTCTGGCTATTCTCACTTCTAAGAGGCATACTGGCTTGACATTCTCCAAGAGAGATTTGTTTCTTCTTCTGGCAGTCCATGGTATTTCTACTATTAGTCACCAACACCACAATCCAAAGGCATCACCTCTACTGTGATCTTCCTTATCCACTGTCCAGCTTTCCCATGCATATGAGGTGACTGAAAAGACAATGTACTGAGTCAGGTGACCTTACTCTTCAAAGTGACATCTTTGCTCTTTATCACTTTAAAGAAGTCTTTTGTTGCATATTTGCCCAATGCAATACATCCTTTGATTTCTTGACTGGGGCTTCCATGGCCCTTAATTATGGATCCAAGTAAAATGAAATCCTTGACAACTTCAATTTTCCTCCATTTGTCATGATGTTGCTTATTGGTCCAATTGTTTTCTTTGTTGAAATGTAATCTGCACTGAAGGCTGTTTGGTACAGTCTTTGATCTTCATCAGTAAATGCTTCAAGTCTTCTTTGCTTTCAGCAAGCAAGGTTGTTTCTCAGCATATTACAGATTGTTAATGAATCTTCATCCAATCCTGATGCTGCATTCTTCTTAATGAAGTCCAGCTTCTCTGGTTATTTGCTCAGCATACAGACTGAGTATGTATGGTGAAAGGACACAACACTGACATACTCCTTTCCTGATTGTAAACCACGCAGTACCTCCTTGTTCTGTCTGAATGACTGCCTCTTGGTCTCTGTACAGGTTCTTCATTAGTACAAGTAAGTGTTTTGGAATTCTCATTATTTGCAATGTTATCCATAATTTGTTATGATGCACACAGTTGAATGCCTTTGCATAGTCAATAAAACACAAGTAAATATCTTTCTGGTATTCTTTGCTTTCAGCCAAGATTCATCCAACATCAGCAATGATATCCCTCATTCCATGTCCTTCTCTGAATCCAGCTTAATTTTCTGGTGTTTCCTGGTTGGTGGACTGCTGCAGGCATTTTTGAATTATTTCCAGCAAAATTTTCTTTGCATGTGATATTAATTATATTGTTTGATAATTTCTGCATTCTGTTGGATCACCTTTCTTTGGAGTAGACACAAATATGGATCTCTTCCAGTCAGCTGGCCAGGGAGCTGTATTCCAAATTTCTTGCCATAAATGGGTGAGTGCTTCCAGGGCAGCATCCATTTATTGAAACATCTCAATGGGTGTTCTGTCAGTTCCTGTACTCTTGTTTTCTGGCCACTCCTTCAGGACAGCTTGGACATCTTTCTTCAATACCATCAATTCTCCATCATATGTTATGGCCTGAAATGTTTGAACGTCACCAATTCTACTTGATACAGTGACTCTGTGTGTTCCTTCCATCTTCTTTTGATGTTTCCTGCATTGTTCAATATTTTGCCCATAGAATTTTTCAACATTGCAACTCTAAGCTTGAATTTTTTCTTCAGTTCTTTCAGCTTGAGAAATGCTGAGCATGTTCTTCCCTTTTGGTTTTCTAACTCCAGGTCTTTGCACATTCCATTGTAACACTTTGCTTTGTCATCTCTAGCAGCCCCTTGAAATCTTCTGTTCAGCTCTTTTTCTTCATCATTTCTTCCATTCACTTTAGCTAGTCTCTTGTTCTACAGCAAGTAGGTTTCAGAGTCTCTTGTGACATTCACTTTCTTCATGTTCTGTCTTATTAATGACCTTTTGCTTTCTTCGTGTATGATATCCTTGATGTCATCCCACAACTTGTCCAGTCTTCGGTGACTGATGTTCAGTGCATCAAATCTATTCTTCAGAAAGTCTCTCAATTCAGATGAGATAAACTCACGGTTGCATTTTAGCTCTTATGGACTTGTTTTCATTTTCTTTAGCTTCAACTTGAACTTGCATATGAGCAATTGATGGTTTTTCCCACAGTCAGCTCCTGGCCTTGTTCTGACTGATGATATTGAGCTGTTCCATTGTCTCTTCCCATAGATGTAGTCAATTTGATTCCTGTGTATTCCATCTAGTGAGCTCCATATGTATAGTTGCCATTTATGTTGTTGAAAAGGGTATTTGCAATGAATAAATTGTTGGTCTTGCAAAATTCTATCATGCAATCTCTGGCATCATTTATATCATCAAGGCCATATTTTCCAACTAACAGTGCTTCTTCTTTGTTTCCAACTTTTGCATTCCAATCACAAGTAATAATCAATTCATCTTGATTGAGTATTTGGTCAATTTCAGACTGCAAAAGTTAGTAAAAATATTTAATGTTTTCATCTTTGCCTTTACTGGTTGGTACAAAGATTTGAAGAATATTATCTGTTCTTCCTTATAGATATATGGATATTATCCTATCACTGACAGCACTGCACTTCAAGATAGATTTTGAAATGTTCTGACAATGAATGTGATGCCATTCCTCTTTAGTTTGTCATTTCTGGCATAGTAGACCACATGACTGTCCAATTCAAAATAGCCAATACCAGTCCATTTCAGCTCACTAATGCCTAGGAAGAGTTGATGCCTTTGAATTATAGAGTTGGTGAAGAATGCTAACAATACCATGAACTGCCAGAAGAAGGAGCAAATCTGTCCTGGAAAAAGTACAGCCGGAATGCTCCTGAGACATGAAAGTGGCCAGACTATGTTTCATTTACTTTGGTCATGTAGTCAGAAGAGACCAGTCCCTGGAGAAGGATATCATGCTTGGTAAAGTGGAGGGTCAGAGAAAAAAGGGGAAGGTGCTCAATGTGATGGATTGACACAGTGGCTGCAACAATGGGCTCAAGTATAGCAAGGACTGTGAAGATGGCACAAGATTGGGTATTGTTTCACTCTCTTGCACATGGGGTAGCTATGAGTCAGAATCAACTCGATGAAATAAACTCAACCTCATGACAACAATGCCTAGGATATCAATCTTTATGCACCCCTTTTCAATTTTTACAACTTCAGTTTTCCTAGATTCACACTTTGTACATCCTGCATTCTGATTACTAATGGATATTTGCAGCTTTTGCTTCTCATTTTGAGTCATGCCACATCAACAAAGGAAGGTCCCGAAAGCTATAATCCATCCACGTCATTAAGGTTGTCTCTACTTTGAGGAGGCAGCTCTTCCCCAGTAGTATTTTGAGGGCCTTCTAATCTGAGGGGCTTATCTTCCAGCACTATATCAGACAACATTTCTCTGCTGTTCATAAGGTTTTCAGTAGCTAATTTTTTTTTTCAGAAGCTGACTACGTCTTCCTTCTTTCTAGTCTGCCTTATTCTGCAAGCTCCATTGAAACCTGTCCACTATGGGTGACCCTACTGGAATCTGAAATACTAGTGGCATAGCTTTCAGCACCACAACAACACACAAACCACCACAATATAACAAGCTGACAGATGAGTGGTGGCAGACAGACATACCCATGCAAAATTGTGAACCAACATCAAGTTTCCCAAAAATGAATGCAGAAATATTAGCATAAACTCTCGAGTAGCCCTCAGTGTTGGTTAGTCCTAGGGAGTTCAGAATGGGATCAATGACTTTGCTCCAATAACCAATGTTTGCCTCTTTGAACCCAAGGGAAGCCTAGTTTGGAACAGTAAACAATTAGGGGATTTCCTTGTTGACAATGCAAACTCCACTTCCCATCTCCCTCCAATCTTCCACGTCTCCAAGAGGCATCTGGATTTATCAGTACCAGAACGGGTGCCTAGGGATGAGCTTGGTTCCTGTGGTGAAAACAAGTCAACATATGTGGTTGCTACTCAAAAAGTTGGAGGTCCCAGTGCACTCAGAGGGGCCTCAGAAGAAAGGCAGGTGATTGACCTACTTCTGAAAAGTCACCACCCAAAACCCTATGGAACCCAGTTCCACTCAGCCACCCACAGGCTCGTCAGGAGTCGCAGCCAACTCAGTGGCAGATGGTTTGTTTGTAGAGATGAGAGTTTCATGGTTTGACTCCAATGTATTTAGAAGGGACCCTCATGATAGGAGGGGTCACACATAGTAGGTTCAGGGCCCAACAGTCATAGTTGTGTCACTCTCAGTAAAAGACAATGATTCCATGTCTCCTTCCTCCTCTCCACAACTCCTCCTGCCACTGTCACTAAGAGCAGCCCTGACTGCAGAAATCATGACCATGGTGTGGCCAGGACTCAAGCTTTGGCTCTCTTCCTTCCATCTAAACTCTTAGCTGCCTCCTGCAATCTTATACGCTTAAGGACAATCTCCATGCTGTTGACTTCCAAATTTGTGTCTTTAGCCTGCACCACTGTCCACCCATCTTCTTTACGTCTCCACTTGGCTATATACCAGAAGTGTCAAATCTGACTTGTGTAAAACTGAGCTCCTGGCAGTCTTCTCTGATTCTGCTGTACCTCGGTGCTCAAACCAAACAACTTGCGATTATCAATAGCTTCTCTCTCTCTTTTTTCCCTCAATGCACATTTAACCAATCAGCAAATCTGTTGGCTGTACCTTCAGATTGAGTCTGGAGCCTCATCACTTCTCATCGTCTCCACTGATGGGCATTGCTGGTCCTAGTCACCAGCACCATGGCTTGCACTAGTGCAGTGGCTTCCCAGCTGTCTCCCTGCTTCCTCCCTTCAATGTTCAGTTAACTTTCAACAGTGTCCAGAGTAAATAAACCATGAGGTAGATGATGGCATTTCTTGGCTCAGAGACCTCCAGCGGCTCCCCATCTCATGCAAACTCAAAGCTGAGGTGCCTTCTACAGCCCTGGATGAGCCCTAATGAGTCAGCCCCAACTCCTTCTCTCTGATGTCATCTTCTCCCCACTTCCCACACCAGCCCCTTTGCTGACTTCTAACCAGATCAGACAAGCGTCTGCTTCTGAACCTTTGCCTTGACATTCTCTCCCTGGAATGTCCTTCATCTAGAAGCCCTGGGGTTCATGCCGACTTTAACTTCAATAGCACCTTCCCTGGACACTCTAAAATTTTACTTCCTCCTTTGGCTACGTTCTATGCTCCTTTCCTTCATTAATTTTCTCCTGAATGTTTATGGCCTATTACATTCTATATTTGACTTTTTAATTTACAGTTTGGCTTTCTCACTAAATATAAGTTCCACGAGGATTTTTTGTTGTTGTTGTGGTTTAATTCATAGTTGAACCCAGATCTTAGAGCACATAGCAGGCACACAACACATATTTAGTGAATGAACATGTGTGACGTAGGATCAGAGGAGACCATCGGAAAGAAGGTGCAAGTGTCTGAATACTCACGAGCATCATGAGGGGAAGTCTCGGAAACATCTTCGATGCACACTGTTAATATTCACTTCTGGAGCATTTTGTGACAATCACTACTAGCACTTGTCCCTTATTAGTGGGATGACTTTACACACTTGAGACAAACGAATGTCCCTTGTCATCTGATGCACTTGGTAGGAGTGAGACATTCACATGGTAATACAGATAAGAAGAGGACAGGCTGAAGAAGACAGGAGAGGCCAGGAGGAAACATTCCCTGTTTATAATGGGGCATCTATGCATAATTTTTAAATTATTCTGTAAAGCACACTTTAGTATGTAAATACTTTGTTTTCAATGCCTCAGAGCAAATTGTAATTTATTCTGAAGTACTTCAAAATTCACAAATTAGTACCAGTATCCCTATTCTCCCTGTTAATTAAACAGATAATCCTTGAAGCCATGTGATTGGTACAGCAGCCCAAGATAATGTAGATGATAGATAGATAGCTATAGCTAGGTAGCAGGTAGGTAGGTAGGTAGATAGATAAATAGATATATGATAGATAGATAGATAGATAGACAGACAGACAGATAGACATAGAGATTCCTGGATCCAGCCCTAGATTATGCTGGTTAATGATGAAGACAGAGAGAGAGGAACCAGAAGACAAATTATATTGTCAAGAAAGAAAGAATGGAATTTCCTTCAAAGCAGTAAGACCAAGAAGAATAAGAATTTAGAAGTCACTGTGTTGGCAATGCAGGAGCTCAAATAGAAATCATCATTTAATTAATTAATATTTAAGTCTATTTGTAACATTTTATTTTGATATGTATTCAAACTTACAGAAAAGTTGCATGAATAATGTAAGAAACTCTATTATATTATTTATCCAGATTATTTTATCAGTTTACACATTGCCTTAATGTTTTGTTATGACAGAGGAGAGAGAGAGAGAGAGAGAGAGAGAAAGAGATGCATACCTTTTCTGAACCATTTGAGAGTAATTTGGCAACACTAGGCCCTTGGTCCTTGAACACTTAAGAATGTATTTATTAAGAACAAGGGGTTTCTTTTACACGAACAAAGTGCAATTATCAACACCAGGAAACACAGCATCCACACAGCACTGTTGTCTAAGCCATAGTCCAATTCAAATTATGCCCCTGGAGCCAGGGACTCCTTCAAAGACCCCCGCCTCCAGTCCAGGGAGAAATCCGGATCCCACGGCGCTTTGGGCCGTCACAGCTCATTAGCCGTCTTTAGTCTGGAACTGTTGCCCATGCCTTTTCTTTCCTTATCATAACAGTTTTGAAGAGTGCAGGCCACTCATTTTTAGTTGCTTCTGAATTTAGGGCTTTTAATGCTTCCTTATGATTAGATTCAACTCACGTATTTTGGGCAGAAATTCCATGGAAGAGTTATGACCTTCTCATTGCAACACATGAGGAGGTACATTCTGTCACTTTGTCCCAATGTTGGTGATGTCAGCTTTGATCACTTGTTTAAGGTGTACTTCATCAGGTTTTAGAACTTTAAAGATACCATCTTTCCATTTATAATAATAAATAACTTGTGGAGAGGTACTTGGAGACTGTGTAAATATCTGCTCCTCATCTAATATCCACATACTAGTTTTAGCATCATTTCTGATTTTCTAATTCTATCCTTGCTTTTAACCATCCAGCATTTTTTTTTTTTTTTTAATTTCAAACATTGCACTTTCCTGTTTTAGAATTTCAACTTATTTTATAGCTCACATTGCTCTGTTGAGATTCCTGGTATGTTCATTTATTATAACCATGTTTTCCTTTAGGTCCTTGAAATTATTTATAAACATTGCTTTAAAGCCCTTGACTGTTAAACCCAGCATCTGGACCATATTAATGTCAGTTTCTCTGGACTTTGGGTCAAGTTTCAAGTTTCTTTGCATGTCTAGTGATTGTTCATTAGACTGGCCATCACAGATGTCTATTCAGGAGAGTCTGAATTCTGTTACGTCCCTCTACACAGTGTTGATTTTGACTCTAGTCGACAGTTAACCTGATTAAATTCAAACTTCAAACTCTCCCCTTGACATGGGCATCAGTGGCACTGCTCAGGTCTTCCTCTCTTGCAGTTGTTGCTTTGGGTTGGGCACCTTGGAGCACATTCCGCCACCAGTCAGGATTAGGAAGATGCTTATATGTGTATATCCAAGTCCTGTGGATCCATGGCTTTTAGAATCACCCTTCACTTTCCAAATGCTGCCAGCTCCAAATTTTGCCCACTGATGCCTCAAGCCAGTAAGGGTGAAATTTCTGCTTGAGTCAACCATTGCCACACTGCACAGGTCTGGGCGATGTCCTCAGGGGAAAGGAAGTTCACACATGCCATCACACCCAGCGGACATCCTTTCACCCCAGAGCGCACTCCCTCCAGTTCCTACCTTCTGGTCACTATTCTCCAGTGCCTTCACAGAAATGTTTTTCACTATTTTGTCCGAAGAGTATCATTGTTACTTGTGGGAGAATTACTCCACCATTGCCAGAAACAAAACTCATCTAACTATTATTTTAAATGCAGAAATTCTCATCATTTCATAGACCTTCGGGGTCCGTGTCAGTTCTTCATGGGATACTGACAGCTTTCCACGTGCACCAAAGATTCTTCTGAGGATGGAGAATCTAGCATTCTTTCTTATCATTTAACTGAGCAAAGCACCTGTGCATAAATTCTAAAACAAAAAAAATCTGGTCCTTCCAGATGCAGTTCTCCTCTTTAGTAAATGAGAAACCTAGCGGGTACGCAGATCACATAATTGGGGCAAGGCAAAGGTGAGTGCCAGACAAGGGGAGCGCCCCAGAAGGAAGTCTCCTTTGCTCAGACGGCACATGCATATTCGTGGAGATTGTATATAATTTAGGGAACCAGAGCTTACGTGGCTGCACACTTCAATGCCTAGGGAGAGTGTTAATTGAAGTGTGTGGCATAACTTTAAAACATACCCAAGATGCTTAGCAAGGGTCTTCACTCGATTCTGTCAAAGCCACGCATACACACTGCCCTCACTCCCCCTCTCTTCAAAGTACGATTTATGGACCAAAAACTTCCTTAAGCTGACCAAGCGCAGAATTCACATACCCCTGTCCATGGATGACATGCCGGCTCAGTGCTCTCGTTACTGTTAGGAGTAACGCGACTCTCCAGTTCCCTTCCTTCCTTCCAGCCCTTGGTCCTGGAGTGCTGAGAGACAACATTGTCATTTCCTACAAGCCCTGAACGAACAACTCGCCTCCAGCTTGCAGGAAGGGAGTGCCTCGGCAGGAGAGCAGCTCAGGTGCTTCTCAAGCCTGAGAACAGGACAGGGAAAGCTTCTGGGTTGGACACAGCGCTGACACCAGGAAGCTTTCTGTTAGAAAGAAATTAGAGATACTCATACAGAGAAATTGAAGTTCTATGAACACTTTTATGTCACCCTGCAATTTATCGTCACCCCCCACTTGTAACTCCAACCTAGCAATGTATCATCTTTACTTTTCATGTTATTTATTTACAAGTGCCTTTTCTGTATCAACCCTTTCATTCATTAATCCTAATGTGGCCTTTCCAATGTCTATTTAGCATTTTAAATACTTACTATAATTTACAGGGCTGTCTTGAATACATCCAAGGTATATTATATGGGACTAGCTTAATGGAAAGTCTTGTATACCAAAGCAGAGGGAAAAAAACACATTTAATTTATGATGGCTTTGAAACTTGACCGTAAATTACTCATGGAGACCATTCATACAAAGCAATACCAATACAATTTTTCAGAAGCAATCAAAATTAAAACAATGAATGTTGATATTATTAATTTTTTTCTGAAAGCTCTAATGTATTCCATTCTGGAATTATGCAAATTATACTTAACTGCAGAATACTTAGAGTTTTATAATTGTTCTTGAGTTAATCCTACCAGCTTATATTCTAGAAGCATTGTAGCCACCACATATTCTCAAGTTCGTATGTTTCTCTTTTCTTCTCAAAGAAGCTGTCAAAGTCTTACCCCAGTCCACATTCTGCAATCTCAAGAGAGAAATTAGGAGATTGATTAAAAAAAAAAAATCCCTCAGAAAGTTACACCCAGGGGAGCATCATGCTTTGACCGTTCCTGGACTCCTAGTTTCATTCCACAAATAGGAGTTAAGTCTCAATGAGGAGAAAAGTCTTCACAAGAGTTTCCGCAGAGCAGAGGGCGCATGTACAAATGCCCCAGATTGCAGTCTCTGGAGGGTTCTCTGCTCTTACTGCCAGCAAGACGAAATAACCCACTTTAGGGGTACACTACCATGAAGGAAGGTCACCAGTAAGTGAAAACCATGTCCATGAAAAAGACAAGGGCCTTCACTCAACAACTCAGAGCTGCAAAGAAGATGACTCGTCTGAGAACACACTTGGAACAGCAGTCTGTGCCCCAGGGTCAAGCACCTTAGGCACGGGCTGTGGGAACCCAGCAGAAGAGTTGCCTCTGAGATGGAGAAAGGCTTCAAGGTGGAGGTTGTGCCTGACTTGGGATTCAGATAGGAGCGTTGAGTGTTCCTGGCAGCAGCGTTCGTGGATGCAAAGAACCCAACAGGAGAAGCACTGAAGAGGCGGCCCACAGCAGCCGATGGGGTTGGATGGAGGTGGGTGGGGCTGCTGCAGCCATCTGGACCTGAGAGACGGGACGCGGCCTTTCATTTAAGATGTGTGGGCTCTTTTTGTAACCAGTGAGCATCATCTGAGGATCTGAGAGTTGTGTGAGTATAAATGTGACCTGATTTAGCAAGGTCTTCAGGTAGTGATGCGCTTGGTGAGGACCCCACTGAGAGGCCACTGCAGGAGTTTATCAAACGGATTCAGGAAAGGTTAAATTAGAGAAGAACAATGGGGTTTAAAAGGATGAGTTTGAAAGGATGGAGAGACCACCAGAAGTAAGAACTGACAGGACTAGAGGGGAGGGAAATATGTGAGTTAACAATGACTATGGACGACCAGAAAACTGGCAATGCCATCAATAGAAACAGAAGCAAAAGTTGTAGTAAATACCCACGCTTGTTCCCATATGCTGGCAGTAGGCTCCATCACACAGGCAGACTCGTTTTATTGTGCTTCACAGATACTGCCGTTTTCACACATCGAGGGTTTGTGGCAGCCTTGCGTGGGGCAAGTCTATCGGTGCCAGTTCTTCAACAGTGTATGCTCACTTCGTGTCTGTGTCACATTTTGGTAAATCTCACAGTATGTCAAACTTTTCCCCAATGCACATTTAATAGACTATAACATAACAGAAATGTAGCTTTTGTATCCACTGAGAAACTAAACACTCCACGTGACTTGTTTGGCTTTATTGCGCTATTCCCTTTGCTGCGGTGGTCTGGAACCAAACCTCCAGTATCTCCAAGGTGTGCCCAAACTGGCATTCAGTTTTCAGAGGCAGTGGGGTGACAGACCCCAGTGCCTTCTGAAAGGGAAGCTGATCACGACAAGGCACATCCTTCTGAAGGACCAGAAGGCCCCCACTAAACTGTTACCTGGAAAATCAACAGACTCCTCCTTACCGTCCCAGGATGCCAGGCTCCTGCTCAGCCTCCTGAGGTGATCAGGGTGGGGGCCAGCAGGCATGTTCCCCTTCCTGTCTCCTTCTCCTTTGCTGTTCGCTTTTATTGTTTGGGATTGTCGAGACGAGAGCCTTAAAGTGCTCTGGTCCCAAACAGGACGAAGTGATGCTCATAGAAGTTGAGGAAAGCTAGCTCCCTGCATTTGCTATTTCATGGCTGTAAGCCTCTCCACACACTGCAGACATTTCACCGGCCATCAGCCAAGTCAACGGAAGCTTAACTACATTGTGATGGTTTCTGCATCAACACTGGCCAGTGCTGGAGGGTTTGGTCGCCTGGCCTTGCGTACAGCTGGCAGCAGGGCCGTGACCAGGAAGGACCTGGGCCAAGGCCACTACAGGAGCTCTGCAGCACGTGTCTGTCCAGGTAACGCGCCGGGCATGAGGCACACAGGGCCGAAGGGAACCGCGCACACACCTTCACGCTGCTTTCCTTCCGGCACGTTTGATCTCTCTCCTCCTGTTCAGGCGCAAGGTCAGCTAGCTGCTGAAGAGACTTCCTGACGTGGCCCTTTCAGCCCCGATGAGCCGGGGGCCAGGCCTGGCTGAAGGCTCAGCAGTTGGGGGCTCATCTGCGAGGCCCTCTTCTGCTTTTCATTTGCTGCTTTCTGCACACGCTCACAATGGAAGCCAGGTCTGGACTCTCAGAACGCACATCTCATTTAAGTTATGGAAGCGCGCAAGTCACAAGGACACCAGCTTCTCACGGTCACTCCACCTTCACGGGCACGGTCTGGAACAGAATCCAAACCAGTGCTTTGCAAACTCCCTCAACCAAACGCTGTCCCGGGACTGCTCTGCTGTGGGGAGGTGATGGTGGGCGACAGGAAGGACCTTCCAGACTCAGATAAGCCTGGGGAATTCTGCATGCCACGTGGACCTCTTAGAGATTCCTGAAGGCTCTGAGGAGTCCTGCAGCAAAGAGAGATGCTTCCGTTTCCCTCATCATTTCCCAGACATATCTGAGCCACACAGGCCCTGCTCTCCTTCTTGTCTCCTGATCTCCCGTAGAAACGTGGTCCTCTGCAGAGCACACGAGGCAAACAGTGCCCCCCTCCCGCAGACGGGAGGAGGTAAACAAAAACTGCATAGGACCCAAGTCTGGCACTTTGGAAATAAATACACATTGGAGGCTATGACTGGCCAGCCATCATTTATCACAGTGATGATAATTTCATGAGCATGCACAGGATTTGGGACGACACAGGCTACTAGGCAGATGGAATAATATTTTTCAGTGATTTCAACAGTTCTATCAATTGGGAGAGCTTTATGCTCCACACTATGCAAAGATGTTATCATCATTAAACTCCTGACTCCTGAACTCTCTGCCCTCAAGATCGGCCTGCTCTCCATCAGTCGAACCAACCATGCTCATCACAGTTAGACTGAGGTGTAAGTATGAGTCTGATATGGAAAGAAAAAACAAAAAAGTTGCCTCTGCCTCTATGTGTGATGGTAGAGAATTCACAAAATTTCAGACCAGGGAAAGGAAAGTAAGTAGTTCTGACCTGTCATTGGTGTGAGGTGCCGTGGAATGGATTCCGACTCACAGAGCCCCTGAGGATACAGCGGAGCTGCCCCACAGCGTGTCCAAGGCTGTCAATCTTTACGGAAGCAGAGCTCAAACCACACCCACCCACTGCCCTGCAGTGGATTCCACTCACAGCGCCCCTAGAGGACAGAGTGGAACTGCCCCACAGGGTCTCCAAGGCTGTCAATCTTCACAGAAGCAAAGCCCAAACCACACCCACTGCC
>NW_006921943.1:1733460-1753669 GCF_000298275.1 Orycteropus afer afer | reverse complement strand
TTCCTTAATAACAATGTAGTCACCGAGTAAGAATCTTGTTGATTTTCTTACTTAATTTTGAAGGGTTGGTGGTTTCACGCCAAGACACGGTCTCCCCAGTTAATCAGACATGCCGTCGGATTGGTCACTCAGAGGAAGGCATCACTGAGTGGCTGCAGTACTGGGACAGAGGGTAACAGCATCGTCTAATGGGCCAGATCCTTGCCAGCCTACATTCCCTCTCCTTCAAAGTCACCTATTAACACCCCTTGGGACACTGTTGGAAGCCTTGGTGTCACCGCAAACGGTGATATTTCTGGAAGCTCCTCGTGGAGGCTGGATCCACTTTGCATGTGAGTGAGTTGTATTTAGAACACAGTTCCTTTACAGTCAACCCAAACCAAGCAACGGAATCTCTAGGCTCAGATCTGGGAGTCAGCCCCTCAGGCTGCATGCGTTCACACATCCCTAAATCCTGGCGACAAGGAAAGTGTTTGCCATGCTCTCAGGATGCCTTTTAAGAGCATCTGCATGGGCTCCTTCTACTTCTCGCAGAGTGCTTCCCTCCCGCAAGAATGGAGGTGGTTCATGTGGGAATGTTGTAATGAATGACACAGGCAGCGTCCAGAAATAAACCAAACCCCTTACTGTCAAGTTGATTCCAACTCCCAGCAACCCCATGTGTTATATAATTACACTCCAAAGGGTTTTCTTGGATGTAATCTTTATGGAATAAGAGAGCCAGGCCTTTCTTCTGCAGCACTGGTGGGTTGGGTGGGTTTGGACTGCCAGCCTTTAGGTAACTGTTGTTCTTAGGAGCTGTTGAGTTGTCTCCAACTCATAGTGGCTCAGAATGAGACACTGCTCGGTCCTGTGCCAGCCCATGATCCTTGCTGTACTTGAGGTCATCATTGCAGCCACCAGGTCAGCCCATCTGGTTGAAGGCCTTCCCTAGTTTTGCTGACCCTCCACTTTGTCAAGCATGACATCCTTCTCCAGGGAATGGTTCCTCCTGACAACATGACCAAAGAAGGTGAGACAAGGTCTGGCCATTCTCACTTCCAAGGAGCATTCCAGCTGCACTTCCTCCAGGACAGATTTGTTAGTTCTGGCAGTCTGTAGAACTTTCAGCATTCTTCACCAACACCACAACTCAAAAGCATCAACTCTTCTTCAGTCTTCCTTATTCATTGTCCAGCTCTCACATGCATACGAGACGATTGAAAATACCATGGCTCCGGTTAGGTGCACTTTAGGTAGCTAACTGAGTGCAACCATTAGTGCCACCAGGGACCTGGCATAGGACCCAAGGACTGTGCCACAGGGCCCTGCAACAGCTCCCAGACTTCTCATGGCGCTCACCCACTTCCCACCCGGACTTACTTCCTTAACGGTGGCATCGCAGGCCCAAACCAGCCTCTGGCTGTGAATGCAGGGCAACTGTTGATACAAACTCTGGGACTTCTGGGAAGGGGGTCCTGAACGCAGCCTTCCGTGCCTCCATGCAGCCTCTAGCCTCTCAACCAGTAAGAGACTCTCCCAGGTCCCCACCCCACACAAATGCTAACTCGCCCTTTTGTAATATCACAACGATCGAATTCAGTGGTATCAGTTTGATTCAAGTAATGAAACCTGCTGTGGAGCGAGCTTCCGGCCTTGGTCGGGGCAGCCTTACCGCTCTTCCGTTGCTCGTTTTAGTGGAAAGTGTTTCCCTCTGCCTTCTAGGGCAGATTTCTGCCTTACCCAGCATCTGGCTTTTGCAGGGTTTACTGTGTACATTTTAGGAGCTCTGGCGATGCAGTGGTGAAAACATTCAGCCAGTAACCAGAAGGTCTCACAGTTGGAACCCACCAGCTGCTGGGGCAGGGGGTGGGAGAAAGCTGAGGCAGCCTGCTTCAGCAAAGACTGAAACATTGGAAACCCTCAGGGGCAGCTGTACCATCTCCTCTGTGAGTCGGAATCAACTCCAAGGCAGTGGCTTTCTGTACATTTTATCGTAATCTAAGCACCTAAAAATTCTAACTCACCTAATGATGCACAGAGTAGCTATCTTATTACCAAAGTTGTATGTTGAAGACAATCTGGAATTTAAAAAAAGGGGAGAGTGGGGGGAGACAGATACTGCCTTGGTAGTTAAGATGCGATGACACATATTTCAATAATAATTAAATCCACCAGTCTCACCTTTTTATAACGACTTTTAACTGCATTACAAAATCGCATCTTTCTCCCGTTGCCTCAATCCTGGACTGTCTCAGGCAAGAGGCCCATTAGCAGGGAGACTATTAAAATGCAAATGCTCTTAGAAACAGAAGGATAGCCCAGGGCCTCGGTACCTGGGCTGAATTCTCCAGGGTCCGGCCTCTGCCGGTTTCCCTCATCTGTCCAGGTCTAGCCCGAAGAATGTACGACTGACCCTTTCAGCTCAAGGCACACTCACCCACACACTGCACAATGGTGCCTAGCCCTATTTTACCGTATTATACAATGGTGTCTAGGCCCTAATTCACCGTATAGGTGGACACTGGATGAAAAAAAAAGACTTCAACTAAAACACTGGACACCTTGGCTTTGTCTCATTAAGTTTTATCTCTGGATTCCTCAGCTGGAGAATTGTTGCCACAGGTCTTTGAAGGATCATATATGTAATTTGTAGTGTGTGTGGTTTTCTCTTCCTGAGAAGGAATGGGAACGCAAAGTAAACTCCAGGGCTCCCCACCATTTCCAGGACTGGACCAGCATTCCACTGATGGAATGTTTTTGTTTATGATCTTTTGGCCAATTAGCAGTCAATAGGCTTTCATCTTAGGAGGCTGAGAGTTTTGGATAAAAAGCCCAGAACATGTTATATGTGTTATATATGAACGTGTCATCTCTTCTAACCCAAGGACATTGGTATGATTTAAGAAAGTTTTGTTGGCATTACTATCAAATATAATTTTGGAAAACTAAAAAAATCAGTCAGTGGTCTGTATCTTAAACAACACTGGACTGCGAAAACCAGACCGTGTGTATCCTCTTTGATAACTCATTTAGGCGTTGACTCCTTGTGTTCTAAAGCAATTGAAAAAAAACTGAAAAATAATCCAACCACATGCCCTCTGCTTCATTAAGAGGGGGCCTGTGCCAAGCGGCTTTTCACTTACCAAAAAAAAGAAAAACCCACTGCCATCAACTCATGGCGACTCCAGTGGGTTTCTGAGGCAGTAAATCTTTGCGGAAGTAGATTGCCCAGTCTTCCTTGCCTGGAGTGGTGGGTTTCAATGCCAACCTGGTTAGTGATTGAATGCCTTAGGCCCTGCACTACCACTGAAATCCTCAAATTAGATCCCAGAGTTGTTTTAGATTCATTTCCTTTTTTCCAACTAATTGTATTACTCAATAAAAAGTCATTCTCTGCTTACTTCTTTTCTGGAACATGATCTTGAACACACAGGCCTACATGTTTTGTGTCTCGGAGTCGCTTGTCCCCTGAAGTTTGAAAGCCCAGACGCTGCGCGCTGGCTCTGCCCCTCCCCTTTCTCCGCTGGGCGAGTGGCCGCCATCTTGTGCTTTTGCACTGTTGGTTCTTCTCTGCCTCTTGTGCCTGAGAGTCACCACGGCACAGGTGAGGCCTCTGGGGACTGACATGGGCCCACACGGCATGTGCCCGCCTTTGGAGAGGGGTCAGAGGACAACCATGGAAACTGCAAAAACAAGAAGCTTCTAGACAGCTCAGCAAGCCATCCATTTGCTGTCACCTGGAAGGGCCTAGGGGTCAGCCTACTGACCCCTGTAAGACGGAAGTGACGCCAGAAAACAGCGCCGCTCGTCGGTGATGGGCCATAGGGCCCGGGAGAGGTGCTGGATGACGCGGACTTGGGCCTTGGCTTCCTGCCGGCATCCTCCTTCACCCGGGGGACGGCCGCCTCGCCCTGGGGGCCTCTCGGAGGTGGGAACAGGGGACCTTCTAATAGGGAAGCCGCTTCCTAATGAGTCCCTGTTGGTCCTGTCCTAAGTGCGTCTCTTGAGAAGAAGGCCGAGAAAGACGAGCTCTCCGGGAGTTTACTGCTGGCGTCATTAGCCGAGGGCTTCATCAGGGTCGCAGGTCTCGGACAGTGAGCCGTGGGCTGGAGATGTTTCCCAAGGCTTGTCCTCAAACGGGGTCATATTAGCTCCAATAGCCATCCGCAGGTGAGAGCTCCTCCCTGCTTCCTCTCCCCGGGGAATTCAGCGCCTGGGCCACCACCTGTCATGTTCACCAAATCTCATCTCGGGGACCGCTGTGGTTTCCACTCCCAGGCACCAAGCCGACCTCAAGACTGTCCTCTGTCTCCTGCTTGGGGAGTGCTCATCTCTTCCCATCCAAACCCAGACGAACAAGCAAACGGAAAAGCAGAGGCTTACTACTAAACACCCTGGGAAGAAAACTAAACTCCACTCGGAAAGGGAATTTCTTCCACGTTCGATCAGTATTGAACACAGAGAGAAGAGAAGCTCATTTCCAAGGCCATCTCGTTTCTCCGCGAGTCATCTCTCTGATATTCTGGAATTGCAGGGGCTGACCTCCTCATTGGAACATTATACATTCTCTTTGCGGCCTGTGAGCCCATCTGTTCCTGGAAAGGCACCAAGGCAAACCCTGCTGGTCTCCAGGGACGCTGGTGGAGGGTGGGCCTGGGAGCGCCTTGGGCAAAACAGGAGAGGCCACGTGAACCGCTGGAACAGCTGGGCTCACGCCCTGTGGAGCACCTGGGTAGGCTCTCATTATTTGAGTTTTACCTCCAGTTCCTATTGCTCACTGTTCGCTGCGGCCCGGCTTACTGTGGGCGCTACTACAGCAGCCAAGTCTCAGGACCTGGAGGGGTCGGAGAGTGGTTCCGAGCCAAGCCAATATCCTGGGTGTTCTAGATGCCACCGCATCTGCATATGCAGACTACTGACAAGGTGCAGCTTGCGGGTTGCGGCTGTCAGCCCTGGAGACTCCCGCCTCCACTGATCTCTGTCCTCAGCCCTAGAGCACTTTGGGCTAGCTCCTGCTCTCAGAAGGGGGTTCAGTCTGCCTGGGAAAGCAAGTGAGGAGCCAAGAAGAAGCTCAATTCTGGGGAGACCTCTCTCCCCCACTCGAAGAGACTCCATTTAATTAGTGCAATAATTGTTCCTGAATGTGTGGGAATCCAAGTTTTCTCCTAACAAGAGCCTGGGGAGTGTAGGAAAAGTTGAGCATGTGGCTTCTGTCTCCCAGAATTGTTGGGAGTTGACAAGCCTCGCAATTCATAAGCTGGATCATGGAAATTAAAGAAAGAATTCAGAACCAGACAGTTCCACCAGTGGAACAAAATGATAGCTCAGAAACCAATTTAAGTACGGAAGGATCTGCCATCTGCGAGGAAGGTGGCATTCCAAATTAGGGAGGAAATGGTGGACCTAAATTAACAGAATGAGAATAATTGGAACACCCATTAGGGGGAAAAAAATTCCTATTTGATACTACAAACAAAATAAAATAAATTCCTGCTAAATCAGAGACCTAACTATAAAAAATAAAAAGGACAAGAGCATTGGAAGAAAATATGAGAGATTCTTTTTATAATCTTGCTGTGAGAGTGAGTAAAATGAAACAAGGGAGAAAGACATATTTGGCTACGAAATATTGTAAACGTTTCCCCAATGAAATCCAAACTACACAAAATTCAAAGACAAGTGACAGATTGGAGAGGGAAAACAGTTACAATTGATGAAGTATTAATAGCCCATGTTCAAAGAAATCCTACACATCAAAAGAAAGTGACAAGCATTTCCTTCAAATGGGCAAAGAATACGAACAGACACTAAGAGGCACAAATGATAAATAAACTGGCAGGAAGATGCCCATCCACACTATTAATTAAAGGACTGTGGAGCGGAGCGCATGGCTCTTCCATCGGCCGTTCTGACAACTCATTCTGAGCAACCTGAGCAATTGGTGCTCTCTTCTGGAATCCAGCTTTTGAAACTCAAGGGCTCAGCTGACCATTTCCTCCCTTCTTTCTATCACAGCTCAAGGTTTGAATGCAAACTACCAAGGCTCGTTATGTGCGGGGGGGAAAAAAAAAAAAAAAGAAAAGGCTAAGAGACCCAGAAATGGTCGCAGGGTGGTGGAAGCTGGATAACACCACAAAACATCAGTATATTCTAAATGCCCTCTCTCTGTCTTTTTATTCTAACTCCCTTCAAAAACAGGGAGAAAGCAAGGACAGGCACACACAGCAAGCTGAGTGAGTATCGTGGGCTTTCCAATATGTAGGTGAGTTGAAGGAGGTTTTTGAGTCTTAGCCCATGGAAGTTTGTCAGTTTGTCATACTGTGTTGGTGTGCCTGTTGCTTGGATGCTGGAAGCTACGGCACCAGCAGGGTCATTCATGGTGGATAGGGTTCGGAGGAACTTCCAGACAAAGACAGACTAGGAAGAAAGACATGACCAGGTCCATTTCTGGAAAAAAAAAAAAAAAAAGCCTTTTGAATAGCAGGAAAACATTGTTGGATGTGGTGCCAGAAGATGAGGTCCTTGGGTTGGAAGGCACTCAAAATATGCCTGGGGAAGAGCTGCCTCTTCAAAGTAGAGTTGACCTTAAGGACGAGGATGGAGTGAAGCTTTTGGGATCTCTATTTGCTGTCGTGGCATGACTCAAAAATGAGAAGAAATGGCTGCAACCATACATTAATCATTGGAATGTGGAATGTATGAAGTATGAATGTGGGAAAATAGAAAGCTATAAAAATGAAGGCGAACACATAAAGATCAGTATCTTAGGCATTAGTGAGCTGAAATGAGTGGGTATCGGCCATTTTGAATTGGACAAATATATGGTCTACCATGGCGAGAATGAAAAATTAAAGAGGAATGACATCATATTTGTCATGTGGTATTATGAATGTCACATAAGGAAAATTTTGCTGAAGATCATTGAAAAACAGTTGCATTCGTACAGTGAGAGAGAACTGCCCGAAATTCAAGCTGGATTCAGAAGAGGGTGTGGAATGAGGGATATCATTGCTGATGTCAGATGGATCATGGTTGAAAGGAAAGACTACCAGAAAGGTATTTACCTGTGTTTTATTGACTATGCAATAAAACTGTGTGGATCCTAATTATGGATAACATTGTGAAGAACAGGAATTCTGGACCACTTTATTGTGATCATGAGGAATTTCTACATAGATCAAGAGGCAGTCATTCAAACAGAAGAAGGGGTTACTGTTTGGTTTAAAACCAGGAAAGGTGTGAGTCAGGATTGTATGCTTTTACCACACTTATTCAATCTGTATGTTGAGCAAATAATCCGGGAAGCTGGACTATATGAAGAAGAACACGACGTCAGGATTGGTGGAAGATTCATTAACAAGCTGAGATATACAGATGACACAACCTTGTGAAGTGAAGAGAACTTGAAGCACTTACTGATGAAGATAAAAGACTGCAGTCTTCAGTATGGATTACAGCTCAACATAAAATAAAAATCCTCACAACTGGACCAATAAGCAACATCGTGATAAATGGAGAAAAGACTGAAGTTGTCAAAGATTTTGTTTTACTTGGATACACAATCAATGCCTATGAAAGAGCTATTGAGAAGTCAAACAATGTACTGCACTGGGCAAATCTTCTGGAAAAGACCCCTTTAAAGTGTTCAAGAGCAAAGATGTCAGTTTGAAGACTAAAGTGCGTCTAACCTACGCCATAGTATTTTCAGTTGTCTCATATGCATGTGAAAGCTGAGCAATGAATAAGGAAGACTGCTGAAGACTGACACATTTCAACTGTGGCATTCTCCACCATTGAATACTAAATGTACCATGGACTGCCAGAAGAACCAACAAATCCATCTTGGAGGAAGTAGAGCTGGAATGCCCCTTACGAGCAAGAGGGGCCAGACTTCGTCTCACCTGCTTTGAGGAAGGAGGACATCATGCTGCACAGAGTGGAGGATCAGCTGAAAAAGGGGAAGAAGCTCGAGATACGGATTGACATAGTGGCTGGCTGGTGGGCTCAAGCATGGCAACGATTGTGAAGTTGGCGCAAAACCAGGCCGTGTGCTGTTGTCCATTGGGTCACTGTGAGTCCAGACCTTTTTGATGACACCTGACAACATCACGTGGAGGTCAAGCTAATAAATCCCCATTAGTCATCTCAGTTCTCCAGAAGCGTCTTCAGCCTCAGTGGTAAACTGGAGCTCTCTTCCCTTTGGCCCTCCCTCCTCCTAGGCCGTGCCTTCTTCTTCGGGTATGTGGAATGGCTCCCCTCTCTAGCAGGAGTCTTAAGCCATCGTTTCGACAAAGCCAACCCAGGGCAGAAAGTATGTTTCATTCTTTATTGCAGTTCCAGACCCCAGCACTGGGCTTGCCCATATATTATAAATAATAATAACTGTGCATATAAATGAAAGTACTTTAAGAGACCAGGATTGTTGTTGTCGTTGTTAATTTCCTTAGTTTTAGAATAATTTCATCCTTTGTTAAAATTTTTATTTCTATGATAAGTATAACATAAAACTATGTCTCTGTAGCCACGTTAAATCATTCCATGGACTGTGCGTCCACATATGTGTGTCTCTGTGTGTGTATGTGTATGTGTATGTAAGAGAGACAGACAAAAACAGAGACAAAGACACACAGAGAGCGAATGAGAAATTGTCATCATGAGTCCAGAAAGGAGACTAATCCGTGGCAGAACAGATTGCTATAGTTTCCTAAGGTAAACACTATGAAGAATTCAGCACTCACTTGAGGGTCTGTGTCCAGTTCACTTCATTCACTAACTGTATCTGAGGTGTCTACAACTTTCTCATCCCTATTCTGGCCATTGGAGATACTGTGTCAGGTAGTCAAGGTCTCTGCCCTCAGGGTCCTTGGAGGAGGAGGATGTCCAGAGTCAAGATGTCCTGAAACCAGGGGAAAACTGGCAGCTTCCAGAAACTGTGGACTGTGCCCTCTGCAGTCTGGCTGGAATGTAGACTGAAGGGGAGGAGACTGGGCTGCAGAGAAGTGACTTTGCAGGGGTAAGCAGACCCTTCCAGACCACAAATGGCCTTATGTGTCATGCTCTGCCCTGAGAGGAATGGGGAGTCGTTAGACAGCTGCAAGTGCATGAGTGACATCCGATGCCTGCTCTACAAAAAAAAAAAACTGTTCAGCAGCATAATGGAGGATTACTGGAGGGACAAGTTTAGAGGCAGGGAAATAATTGAGCGTCTCCTCCAAGATGTAGCTAGAGACTGCTGCCTGTTCAAGTAAGGCAGTCTGAGAGGGCAACAATGGACAGAAGCAAAGATACTTAGAATTAGCAAATGCAGGACTTGGGGAATGATCAGAGAGGAGTGAGAATTGGTGACGTGGTGACAGGTGTCTGACATGGACTGGGATTCCAGAGGCTAAGAGACGTGGCGGGGGGGGGGGGGGGGGGGGGTGCAGCTATTGAATTCCATTTGGACTCCTGAGTTCCACTTGCCAAGGGGCATCCAAGTAGATGGGCCATGTGGTCCTCAGATGTGAAGTCTGGTAGCCAAGCTTCACTGATCACCAGCAAGTGTCAGGGTGTGTCCTACAATTGGGAGAAGAGAAGGGAGGAGAGCTGCCTGCTGGCATGAGCACCAAGTTCAGAGACTTGCATTGGGTTTGAGTGTCAGTCTGGGGAGTTTTCATTAACATATCTCTAAGCTCACTGATTCTGCCCTCAGCCATGTCCAAGCTACGGATGGTCCACCCAAGGCACTCTTCACTCCTGCTCCAGGGTTCTTGATTCCAGCACTTCCTGTTGCTTCTGTGTTGGAGTTGCTGTCTCTGCTCACATTACCCACCTGTTCTTGCATGCTCTCACCCTCTCCACAACAGCCCTTAGCATATTAATCACAGTTATTTTAAATTCCAAATCTCTGCCATAGCTGAGTCTGGTTTTGATGCTTGCCCCATCTCTTTAGACTGTGTTTTTGCCTTTTTGCATGTCTGGTAATTTTTTGTTGAGAGCTGGACATAATTTTTGGGCTAAGAAGAACTGAGGTATTTTTCCCATCATGCTCTCATGCAAAGCCCTATGCTGGCTCCAGCAGTGGCCATTTCTGCTCTTGTTGAGATGTGATTCTCAGTGTCAGCCTGTCTCTCCCTCCAGTTTTGGGGGCAACAGTTTACCCTGTGACTTAAATTCTCTGGTAGAGCTAAGAATGGTTGCTGATCTTCCATTTTTCAGCTATTTCTTATGAGGACAAGAGAGATGAATTTCATCCGTTGACTGCACTGGGTCTCGATAATGTTGTTGTTGTTGTTGTTGTTATGTGCCGTCGAGTCGGCCCCGACTCATAGTGACCCCTCCTTGGGTTTCCGAGGCAGTATCACTACGGAAGTAGGATTGCCCAACCTTCCTTCCGAGGAGTGGCTGGTGGGTTTGAACCGCCAGCCGTCTGGTTAGCAGGCAAGTGTCTTAGCCACTATGCTACCAGAGCTCCCGGGTCTCGATAATAGTCAGGACTTTAATAAAAGCAGGAATTTCTAAGTAGAAATTTCAGCAATGAACCTGGAGAAAAAGAACAAAGAAATCTGACCCTTGATCCAAACCCAGGACTCTCTGGAAATCTTACAGTTGATTAGATAATGTACCTTCCTAGCATCGAGGTTCTTGGAGGTCTGCATTTAGTGTTTTAGAGACTCAGAGCTCAGAGCATCCTCTTTCGGGGCCACATGCACCAAGACGTCCAGTTTTAACATGACGTTGCAGGTGGGATCTGAGATACCTTGTTGCTCTTGGAAGTCAGAGCAGCACAGGCAAGCAAGCATACAGGCGCTCAGTGATGCTGCCAGACCCTCAGACTCCCACAGACGGCAGCCTCCGCACCAAGTTCGTAGCCCAGTTCCCAGCAGTGCCCCAGTCAGGCCAGCACTCTCTCCACCCACACAAACCAGGTAGATCCTGCCAGAGCCAACAGCAGGCAGTGACCCCTCCAGAGCTCCAGAGTGTGGTGCCGGGCTGGATGCCCTTGCCTTCAAACCCTAGTTCAGGACTGGCCAGCCTCGCTCAGTTCACCCTCTACAACACAGGGGCTGCTTTGAATGTGGCCGTTGGTTTATTCTTTCTTTAAAAAAAAAAAAAAAACTGACCACCAAGACTCAGATAAGAGGATTGAGGATACTTCTAAATAATATTTATTCTCAGCTACACTGGCCCTCCCTTGGAGGATCTGGAGTTCAGCTGTTGGAAGTCAAGATTTCAGAACAGTGTTGAAGGTGGGAACTCGGGATGCCTTGGGCCTGGGGGCGGGGGCAGGTGTGTAGAAAGTTGAATGCTCTGGAGTTTGAGTTGCATGCCAAGAACGAGTCACTCAGCTCACTGCTGCAGAACAAATGTAATGATTCGATTTCTTATAGCCACTGTCACCGTCATCTATATATTTGCTGGTGATTTATTAACGTCTATTCCACCTGTCTCAGTAGGCAAGCGACCTTGTATTGCTGAATTTCTTCTATGTAGTAGAAGGAAATGAAGGGAGCAGATGGAATTATAACTTATTTTCTGATGTTGAATTTATAAGAAGATCTTTTGTCAGACATTGCACAGCAGTTTGCGGGATGAAATTAACCCTATGAATAAAATTGCTAACATCACCTAAAATGGGTGCTTTATTTAAGAAAGGATGGATGAGGCTTGCTAAGTATTATTTTTAGTGTTGATAAAAGCTTTTCATAATCTCAGGCTGCAAACAGGGGATGAATTGGCAGGTCTAGATGCTGCTCTGACGCGTGGGAGCTGGCTAATGACGCGGCTCACCGTGGCGCTGAGGCAATGGCATGTGAGTCCCTCGGCTGTCTCTTTCCAGGGCTTTCATCCCTCTGCCTGGAGCTCGGAGTGGGAGAAATAATTCTGTTTTCAATGCATGTGCATCTCCACTTTGGACACAGCTCGTAGTCCCATCCCCCGAAGATCCTCTTTTGTGACTTAGACAGCAATAAGTTTAGCTGTGTCTGCCAGGAACAAAACTCAGTATGGAGGCTTCACAGCCCCACCCTTGAGTTCTTGGTTCTCTGCTCAGTGGGTGGCCCAGTCCTGGTGGCAAGGGAAACCCAGCTGGCCTGTGCTTTGGGTGCAGCCTAGACCCGATCTCTGTGGCAAGGGCCATAAATGCCCTTCATTTCACAGGTCACATACACTCAACCTTCGCTTCTCATCCTTTATACAGGACTGCAAGGAGCCCTGATGGTGCAATGGCGAAATGCTTGGCTACTAACAAAATGGTTGGCAGTTCAAATCACTAGTTTTCAGAAGAAAGTCCCGGTGACCTGCTCCCATGATATTACAGCCTAGAAAGTCCAATCTACTTCCGCAAAGATTTACAGTCTCAGAAACCCAATGGGGGTCGCTGTGAGTTCGATTTGACTCGATGGCAGTGAGGTTTTGGTTTTTGCTTTTGTTTTTTAGAAAGCCCGGTGGAACAGTTCTGATCTGTGGCACATGGAGTTTCTATGAGTGGGGTCACCTCCACTGCTCCTTACAGCATACAGGACTGGAAAGGCTGTGAGCGCCCAGTCCACTGCACGTTACTGACACTCTCTCACCTTTGGATTTGGGGGCTGGCTCCTTGTCAGGGATGGTGGCAAAACTCCTAGCTATCCCTGAACTCAAGCTTCCCCATGTCATCAGACAGCACCAACTCCTGAGAGCATAATTCCTTACCTCAGACAACTGAAAAATCTAAAAGGAAGTTTCAACTTTAAAAAGCACTCATTGGCTGAAGATAAGCATTAAATTTTAGTCTCATGTTTTGATTACATCCATCTAAGATGAAAGAGAATGCCCTCACCCCCGTCTGTGATAACGCTCTAATTTTGAAGTCTTCTGGGAACACAGGAGTACAAGCAACACCATCTCTCTCACCATTGGCCTTGATGTTGTATATTTTCTTTCAACAACATAAAAGAAATTAAGGGGAAACCGGATTGTCTAGAGCGCAGCAAATTGCTTCTCATCTTTTTCCGTGGCTCCAGGTGGAGGGAGAAGAATGTAACTTTCGGGGTAAGAAGGTCTGCTTTGCTCTTCAGTTTCCCGCTTCTAATTTTCTGTTCCGGAATATTCTGGAGAAGGGCGCAGATGCCACCCAGCCCCATGAAATCTGCCCTACAAGTCACAACAGATGCGAGGGCACTAAGAGCTTCTTCATTAGGACATCAATCCTGCAGGTGTGTTTCAATGGATGCTGGGACTTTCTTCCTTGCAGGGGCCTCACCTGTTCTGGGCCCACCTGAGGCTCTGCACCGTACAGCGCCACACAGTTTGAGACACTCCTGTGATGTTCTGTACATCACACGGTCACTAACAACCTGTCAAAGTCATCCTGCCACAAACCGAGAGGCTGATGGTTTGGGTAACATATTAGAGGAGATGAAAAAAAAAGAAAAGACAGTCCTCATTACTGTAATAAAACCAGCAGAGGCACACCGAGAATCAATTACTGATTTGTGACCTGATGAACCAGCCCTCCGTCAGGTAGAGAACAGCACGGAGCTTCGTACGTTATCAAATGATTTAGGATGGAACGCTGTCTGAAGACTTGCACAAGCCCAGGCAGATCCGTTTTCTTAAATGGTGGCGTACTTAATTACCTTGCTCCTGAGTGCAGGGATCAAACTGAGCAACTTAAGGTGCTAACGCACAGTGCCAGCTGGAAACGAGAAGGAAATAATTAACACCACGAGAGCGACGTCGAAGGTTGTGACACCTCCTGACAGGAGCAAGGAGACTCAAAGTTAAGGCGAGTGCAAAGTCCTTGAGTAGCCCGTTCTGCCTGTGGCCGTGTGCCGGAGAGGCTGCTCAGGTTGTAGGCAGACCAGGAGCTCCCAGAGCAGCTGGGCCAACCACAGGGCAGCTCCGTCACTCGGGGCATCCTGGTGCAAGACGGGAGAAAGACAGCCGCCATAGTTACTCCACATCCACACACACGTGTCCCAAGAAGAAGCTTACAGTGAAAATCAAGTTAAAGGCACACATGCCAGGTGTTGGGCGCTGATGGAATGGCTCAGCGGCATCTCTCACTGCCCAGAATCATAGCCACAGGGCTGCCCTGCCTCGCCTGACCTGCCTGACCTGTGGCCTGTTCTCACAAAGGCAGGGGCATACTTATGCAGAGGCACCTGAGGCCGGTTCTGGCCTCAGTTCCGGGAGCTGCTCTTCATCTCATTTCTCACTGTGATGTCCTGTTCACACACAGCTGGGGCAAGGACACAGACCAAAGCATGACAGGCCCCTGGAGCTGGACAAGGAGATGAGCCCATGGCCATGGTGGCCCAAGTGCCACACAAGTGTCTGGGACAGCAGCACCGGCAACAGCGATCAAAGCCTTGGATGCAGAGTCCTGGCTTCTGCGGACCCAGTGGTGCCGGGCGGCACGCCCAGGCCGCGGCCCCATCTGCAGAGCCTGAGTCCACAGCCGCGCTGGGGTTGGGCTGCTTAGCTACTCCGTGGGAGGAGTGAGTTCATCGGCTTAGGTGATGAACTAGTGCCGGCCGGGCTGTCAGGGCTGTGGCGCATGCTCACTCACCCCCCAGAGTGCTCAACACGCAGTGGTTCAGAGCTGGAGAACGCCTGGACAGGCAAGCCTCCGACTCAGGGGGGTGGGCGGGGTGCTATCCATGGGACCTCCTCACTGCAGCCACGCTCTACAGTGAGAAGCAGCGACACTCCAGCCATCTCAGACACCCCTGGAAGCATCTCCAGTGTGAGTATGAGTGTGCACCTAGTTCCGATACAGAGTCTGGCTCAGTGCCTCCAGCTGAGGCTTGAGAGCAGGCGGTTCCAGGCAGGTCCGGAGGGCGTCCTGGCCCTGCTGCTCTGTGGACCCCCTGAGAGCCTTCTGCGGAGCACCCCAGGGGCACCCCCAGAGCAGGGAGGCCTTGACCCTTCCCTTCCTCCTCACCCCTGTGTCCTCGCCAGTGGGGCAGACACGCTACCGACCTGGCGAGTGCAAACACTGCAAATGCTGAGTGACTCACCACCCAAATGAGGTATCAGTGTGCTGGGGGAAGGAGCTGCAGCACCAGGCTCCCCAAGGGCTGTGGTTGAGAGGACAGCCAGCAGGACACAGGTGGAGTGAGCAGAACAGAATTCCTCAGAGGGAAGAAGGCTGGCTCAGGGGGCCCCCGGGCAGACCCAGCACAACCGGTTTCCCATGCAGGCCCTGTGATGGACTGACTGACCCCTCCCCACATGTGTTGAGCCTGACGTGGGGGCATGGTACAGCTACAGGGGGTATTTCCCAAGTCCCAGCTCTGAGTAGGTGCCATGGGGGTGCAGCAGGTAAGGCATTTGGCTGCTAACCAAATGGTTGGTGGTACGAACCCACCAGCGGCTCTGCAGAAGAAAGGTGAAGCAGTCTGCTTCCATAAAGATTGGCAGCCTTGGAAACCCAATGGGGATCATTATGGGTTGGAATCGACTTGATGACACTGAGTTTGGTTAGTTTGGTTTTTGGAAGCTCTAAGTGCTGACCATGAGGCCATGGGCTGATTGAGACATCTGGTCGACTCCTTCCTGAACTAGGGGCTGCAAAGAATGACCCAGCCATCAGAACTCAGATAAAGAGGGGAGGATGCTGGCTCAGGCAACATCCTCACCAGCCTGTGTCTTTGTTGAGCGAGAGCCCCACGCCTGGCACAGTGGCCACTAGGGACACTGGCCAGCCATCATTCCACATTCCCTGCCATGCGGCCCCTGCTCTCCTGAAGGCAGGGGGATTCATGGGATTTAATGTTATGCCAAGTTACCCTCCAGGGAACGCTGCAGGAGTGCAATAGGAAAAAAGTCACAGCCATTCAGAGACACACCTAGGAAGCATAGCACCTATGGCAGGCTCCCAAATTGTGTGGCAGTCCAAACATCTGACCCCCATTGTTTAGACAACTTTACCATAATGTCAATTCAGAAACACAAGCCAACTCGCTTCTCTTTTGCTTCAGACACTGTAGCATTATGGGAAAATGACAACGCACCTTCCCTGCTTACGTGGTGAACATTAGTCCATGTTGGGTCCAGCTCATTGTTTCCCCCATCTTCTCTCTCTCCACTCAGCAGAGCTAGATCTCACAGGCCGCTCTCTCATAGAGGCTCTCAAGTACCAAAGTGTTCATTTTAACTTGCTGAGTGATCTCACAGCTGGTGATGGGAACGGCCATGGTTCACAGCAACTGCTCGGTGGCGTCCCCTCCAGGGCACCCAGAGCTGATGCCATCCCGGCCATATCTTAGATATGCCTCTGCAGCTGTTAAGACTGGGTCTGCAGGCTTCGGTCTCTGTAAGGGTCTCTATAAACTTAGCACCAGGGCAGCCCAAGAGCTCCATTGCTCCACGGCCTGTAGTAAGAGCTGTGTGTTAGAATGCCTTACCTTTACCCATCTGGTGACCAGGATCAGGGGTAAGGTCCTCCATTGGAAATGCCTGGCAAGAGGAGAGGCATCCTGCCTGCACTGCCATCCTTCTTGGTTCACCAGGGTCTGTCAACTCTCCCCACAGCGACACTGACGCCCCTCTCGCTGGGGTCACATAAAGCAGGAAAGGGCATGTGTTGGACTGTCCGCTTCACCTCCTATGAAGGCCAGGCAACAGCCCCCTGCGGATCGTCCCTGGTGCTCACATCTCTCCGGTCTCCCTCATCGTCCGTGCGTCTCTGACTCCATCGCAGTTACAGCCGCGTGTGTGCACCACCCCCACCCTCACATGGAAAGAACATTCCTCCTCACCTCGGCTGCCACTGTTGTGTCCTCGTCCCCAAGAGAGGCTTGCCTCTTCCAGGACTGTGGTCTCTCCACCAGCCACCGAGTCCAGCCCAGAGATACTGCCTCTCAACACAAAGTCCCCAAGCCTTGGCTTCAACTCCTATCAACCCCGTGTACAACAGAAGGAAACACCACCTGGCCCTGGGCCAGCCTCACACTCTTTGCTGCGCTTGAGCCGGTTGTTGCAGCCACTGTGTCAAACTCCGAAACCGAGCTCACTGCTGTCGAGTCGGTTCCCACTCATAGCCACCCCCTCCTTGGGCTTCCGAGGCGGTATCTCTACAGAAGTAGATCGCCCAGTCTTCCTTCCAAGAGTGGCTGGTGGGTTTGAACCGCCAACCTTTTGGTTAGCAGTCAAATGCCTCTCATTAAGGGTCTTTCCTTCTTTTGCTGGCCCTCTACTTTACCAGCCATATTCTTTTATTAAAACTCTATCTCCTTCTAGTTTAAATAGAATGATGGGATGGGAAAGCCTTGCACAGAACAGTTCGTCTATCTGCCTCACGACCTGCAAGCTTGTTACAGAACTCCCCAGAGCTCTCCCGGGCAGCAGGGTTCAGTCCACAACTCTCTCAACCAGCAGAGTTCAGTCCACACCTCCCCAGGCCTAATCACCTTGAGACAGGAACTTGAGGAGAAAGCTCCATGCATCCATCTCTGACCCCTGAGGCCACCCAGTCTGACAATTTCATCAGACCCCCCAGCACAATTCAGCTCTGCCCCATGGAAACATAAGAGTGTCATGTCTCTGGAAAATGGAAGCCTGTTTTAGGAAGCCCACCCTCTCCCCTCACAAACACGCACAGAAGGTGAGAGAAGAGTCGGAAATAGTGCCTGTACCTCATGAACTTGCTGCCTGAGGCATACTGTCCAGCTAATAAGGCTCTCAGGCTCCCCACACACCTTCCGTCAGCCCCCGGTCACTCCTGACTCTGCTCTCCCCCGCCACCCCATGGCCCGTAGGGCATGTCTCTGGCTGGCAAGGTGCTTCCCTCTTCCCATGAGCCCACTTCAAAGAAACTGCCCCACAGGGAAGCATTTCCTACAGGTGTGTCTGTTTCCCTCAAACAAACCGCATTTTAAAAGGCAACATGTGCTCACTTTTCTTCTATTTGCCAAGGTGGTGTGTCTAAATCATAGAAAGTTGTATAGTAATCAACACAGGACAATCTGCTTCCATAGAGATACTACCTTGGAAACCCAAGGAGCAGTCACTATGAGTTGAATCAACTTGACGGCAGTGAGTTTGGTTTGGTTTTTAATCGAACAATAAGATTAATATCACACAAAAGTACATTTTTGCTAAAGATAATTTAAAAAAGGTTGCAGAAATATATTGACAGGGAACTTTCCGAAATACAAACTGGATTCAGAAAAGGATGTGGAATGAGAGATATCATTGCTGATGTCAGATGGATCTTGGCTGAAGGCAAAGAATACCAGAAAGATGTTTCCCTGTGTTTTATTGACCGTGCAAAGGTATTCAACTGTGTGGATCATAACAAACTGTGGATAGCATTGCAAAGCATGAGAATTCCAAAACACTTAATTGTGCTCATGAGGAACATGTACATACACCAAGAGGCTGTCTCTCAAACAGAACAAGGGGATATTTTACATGATTTAAAATCAGGCAAGATGTGCATCAGGGTTGTATCCTTTCGTCATACTTATTCAATCTGCATGCTGAGCAAATAATCCAAGAAGATGGACTATATGAAGGAGAACATGGCATCAGGATTAGAGAAAAACTCATTAACAACCTGTGATATGCAGACAATACAACCTTGCTTCCTAAAAGTGAAGATGACTTGAAGCACTTACTGATGAAGATTAAAGACTACAGTGTCCAGTATGGATTACATCTCAACATGAAGAAAATGAAAGTCTTCTCATATTGACCAATAAGCAGCATCACGATAAATGGAGAAAAGATTGAAGTTGTCAAAGATTTCATATTACTTGGATCCACAGCCAACACGCATGGAGGCAACAGTCAAGAAATCAGACGACATAGTGCTATGGGCAAATCTGCTGGAGAAGACCTCTCTCGAGTGCTGAAGAGCGAAATTGTCCCTTTGAAGACACGAGGAGCGCCTAACCCGAGCCATGGTGCTTCCAGTTGCCTCATGCATGTGAAAGCTCAACAATGAATAAGGAAGACCAAAGAAGAGGTGATGCTTTGGAGTTGTGTTGGTGAAGAATGCTGAGAGTCCCATGGGCTGCCAGAAGAACTAACAGTCTGTCCCAGAAAAAGTGCAGCTGGAAAGCTCCTTGGAAGCGAGAGTGGTCAGACTTTGTCTCACCTACTTTGGTCATGTGTCAGAAGGGACCATTCCCTGGAGAAGGATGTCATACTTGGTAAGGTGGAGGGTCAGTGAAAAAGGGGAAGACCCTCACAAGATGGACTGACACAGTGGCTGCAATGAGGGCTTGGTTATAGCACGGATTGTGAGGCTGGCGCAGGACCAGGCAGTGTTTCGTTCTGTTGTCCACAGGGCCGCTATGAGTTGGAGCCAACTGGACAGCAGCTAACAACAACAGCAAAACAGTACCATGAAACAACAGCACAACAAAAACTGCAAATCACTGGTGGCCGCACCCTGAGACAAACGCAGGAGCCAATTGTGGGATTGCAGCCCAGTCTTTCCAAAACCTGTCATGGGATGTCTCGAGCACTATTGTCCAAGGTGGGCATCGTAACGTGTTCAGAGCATCCCGACCTCTGATCTTGGTCAGGAGGTTGGCTATCTGAGTGTTCTGGGAGGGAACACAATAAGCCCACGAGCTAGGCTCAGATGGAAACAAGTTTCAAACTCCCCACAGCACCAGTAGCCAAAGCACAAGAGTGCAAACCAACTGCCCTGCTTCCAGAAAGTCAAGCAAATTCCATCAGCTGGCAGGCTGGCCTTGCCCTGAGCCACCAGGCAGGGATCTCCAAGCTTGAGAAGATTGGATATAAGGGGGCTCCTGGTCAAAAAATCCCAATGGGGACACGATGGCCTCCTTGGAGTCCTTGGACAGCTGGGCAACTTGGAGACCTGCTGCTGCCCCCTGCACAAGGCGCCCTGTGGCATGCTGCCCTGTGTATGGGCCTTGAAGACATCCTGCTGAGTAAAGTAAGTCATTTGCAAAAGGACAAGACTGCATGACTTCACTTATATGAAGCGAGTAAATATATAGAAACCAAACATCAGTAGTAGTTACCAGAGGAGGGAGGAGGAGCTCTGCTGGCACAATGGCTAAAGCGCTCAGCTGCGAACCGAAAGGTCAGCTGTCAAACCCACTGGTCACTCCACAGGAGGAAGGTGAGGCAGTCAGCTTCTGTAAAGATTACAGCCTTGGACGCCCTGTGGGGCAGTTCTCTGTCTGCTAGGGGTGCTGTGAATGGGATGGACTCCAAGGCAGTGGGTGTGGTCTGGGCTTTGCTTCCATGAAGACTGACGGCCTTGGAGACCCTGTGG
>NW_006921943.1:1728120-1733271 GCF_000298275.1 Orycteropus afer afer | reverse complement strand
GCAGTGGGTGTGGTTTGGGCTTTGCTTCTGTGAAGATTGACAGCCTTGGAGACCTTGTGGGGCAGTTCCACTCTGTCCTCTAGGGGCGCTGTGGGTCGGAATGGACTCCACGGCAGTCAGTGTGGTTTGAGCTTTGTTTCCCAAACCACAGTTGGAATTGACTCCATGCCAGTGGGTTTGGCTTGCCATCTTCCATAAAGATGACAGCCTTGGAAATCCTATGGGGCAGTTCTACTCTGTCCTTTAGGGGCACTGTGAGGGAGAGTCCACTCAAAGACAGCTTGGTATGGAGGTAGAAGAGAAAAAGGGACCTTTTACGTAGGGAGCGTTGAGTTTATGTTCATGGTGGTGGAGTGATTCAGAAAAGGATAATGAGACTGGTTGTACAACCTGAAGAACGTAATCATTGTCCCGGAATTGCATGTGCAGAAATGGCTGAAATAGTGTGTGTTGGCAAAAAGAAATGTGGCTGTCTGGAGCTAGCTACTCACCCAAGGGGCCCCTGCTGCACTCATCCCCACTCGGCCCTTCCCGTCAGGACAGGGGCTCTAGGCTGTTGAACTGCTGGTGATTTGACTCCTGTCTTCCTCCTGGGATTTGAACCTCCATGAGGTCAAGGACTAGGTCACTGGTGCTCAAAATTGTACCCTCAGTGCCAAACAGTGTTTGATAATGTCTTGCTGGGTAACTGGAAGAAATAAAGGGCTGAGCTCGGTGCCAAACGGTGTTTGATAACAGCTTGCTGGGTAAGTGGAAGAAATAAAGGGCTGAGCAGAGGTGATCAGGCCATCTCCCCTCCCCTGGCCTCCTCTTCCCGCCCCACCTCCCCCTCCACCCTTTATCAGCACTGTGCTGAGTGCTCACCAGCAGCCAGCAAGGCGGGCAGGGCCCAGGGAGACAACAGGTAGGGCCCTGATGTGAGAAAAATGGCAGCGCCTCCTCCCTCTACCAGCTCCAAGCCCAGGCCCCTCGGAGTGACTCCCAAAATTCTCCCAAACGTCACCTCACCACGTTCAGCGCACGCGGAATTCCCTTCTTTCCAGAAAGACACAGGTCAGATAAGAAGGCCCTAGAACAACCCCCACCGGACCCAATCCCAATTATCCCTGCTCGTCTCTTAGAGGAAAAGATCCCCTTCTTGGGTCTGACCAGGACTGCACTAGTCGCTTCCTCCCTGGGCTGTACGTCAGTCTCTCCTTCAAAACACATGTGCAAGTGTGTGTGCACATATACTCTACCCCCAAATACATATGCGTGTGTATGTGTGTGTATATGTGTGTGTATATATATGTGTGTGTATATATATATATGGCCATGGAGTCAGCCCTGCCCCACACTCCAGAGGGCAGAGTGCACCTGCCTCACAGGGTTTTCCAAGGCTGTGATCTTTAGGGGGCAGACTAGCTCCCCTTTCTTCTGAGGAGCAGGTGGGGGGTTTGAATCACCATCCTCTTGGTTAGCAGCTGAGTGCCTAAGCACTGCGCCCCCAGGGCTTCTTTGCGCTCATGTACACACCTTTGATCTTTCCCTTTGCAGTCTGCAAACATGCTCAGAACTCTCCTTTACAATAAAATGAAATACTCGAACACAAAACTACTGTCAACTCCCCTGGGCCAGGGCCATCTTCCTTCCTCACTTGTAAAAGTGAGATTTGCCATCTCACTTGCATTTGCCTTCGCCACCTTCTTTCAAACCCTAAAGCCTTCTTGTCCTTGGACCCTTGCCCAGGTGACTTCTGCCCACACCACCTCAGAAATCGCTCCCTCCAGAGTGAGCAGGAGTTCCCTAACTGCCGAACCCAAAGGGGTGCACACCGTAGCCTCTTTGTAGCACTGATATTCGACAACACTCTGGGTCTTGAAAGCGTTTCCGCAGCTTCCAAGACTTCATGCAGGATCTCCTGACTTCCTCCTGCCCTTCGGGGCTTCCCCCCCAAGCCGCTGTGCTAGCTCTCCGCACCACTCAAATACTGGTGTCCCGCCACCGAAGGGAGGATCCTACCCTCACTCTCTGCTTCTGGGCTCTCTTCTCTGGTTGAGTCAGCTCAGTCAACGTTTACAAGCTGATTGAATAAATACCACATTTCCACACAGATACCATGTACGTTACATGATTTTTGCGAACCATGCAACCCCCTCAGGCTGTTAGTTTCCTATGCATGCTGGTGTGTTATATACGGGTGCACATCATATGTGTGTGTGTGTGTGTGGTATGCAAAAAATACAATAAATGAATAACTGAATTCACTTAAGACAGTGAGCTGCTGTTCTCAGGGCCCTTTGCAAGGAGAAATAAAATGACATTTATCCTCAAAGTTTAGCTCGATGATGAATGACAGTGTTTAGGTTTTGATGGAGGACATGCAGGCTCCCAGGGCATCTTCAGGGAAAAGCTCTCAGGGAACGCCTGCTTTCTGAATGGGGGCCCAGGAGGAGCTTTAGAACTGTGATCAGTGGATAGAACAGGAGTGATCCTCTTTTATTTCATGTTGCCTCCCCCATCATTACGAAATCATTTGGTATTCACTGTGATAGCACCAATCATTAGCACACTCATTTGGCATTCATATGGCTCTCTTATGCACCTCCGTAGGAATCCTGTTGTAATTAACCATTAGTTAATGGTAATAATAATGGACGTTTAAAATAATGTGCTAGCAGATAGGGGCACTGACAGCATTGGGGTCAATGCATTCAAGCATCAGGGACAGGAGGGGATCCCCTCCCCTCCCCTCCCAGAGAAGCCCTTCTGACAGAGGAGGGACTTGGAGGGGCCGCAGAGTCTAAACAGGTCTGCTTATCCCAGAATCGGGACCCAAGAGTCTTGGCTCTCTCTCTGTGGGAAAATTTGACTTGAATTTAAAGAAGAGAGCTGTGACAATCTGGCATTTGATTTAGCATTTTTCTTTCAGTTCATATGCAGATCAACTGTGTCCTAAATTATCCATCTCTTATTTGCCTCATTTACAACCTGTACTTTCTGGTAAGAGCAAATCTGATTTTCCTAAAGGAGTGTTCTGGAGCAGAGAGTTTGAGGGGACGTCAAGGCCAAATGTATGTTCATCCTCAGATCCAAGAACTGGCTGACCTATTAAAATCGGTGGCTTCTTAAGGTGAGATGCTGAGCTGCCCCTTCCACTGGAGTCATTCTGAAATGAAAATAAGCATCCCCGCCGGCCTGATGGGTTTGTTAGGCGTGGGCGCACCTGTGTGAAGTGCTGAGGAAGGTGGACCCTGCCTCCTTTGGAATGTGGACTGCCTTCTTTCCAGACGTGGCCCTGGTCCTGGAATCCTCAGTAGTGGACGAGTTTGGTGGAGCAGGTAGTAGTTTTGGACTGTCCACCTCAGACCTCCAGCTCTGACACCCATGGTCCTTTCATGAGCAGAGAATGGGCGAGGAAGGGGAAAAGCCCAGGTGAAGGAATTTCTGAATCATGTGGCTGCCTGAGTCATGGGGCTGCCAAGCAGCTTGGACCGCAGAGGACTTGGTAGTTGGGTGGACCATCCTTGCTCATGCTCAGGACATGAGATGGCCATGCATGCTCAGAGTCCTCCCAGAACTCAGGAGGGCCACTCTTCCCAAAACACCAATCCAGTCCACATCTGTAAGACAATGAAAAGAGTTCGGTTGTTAATTAACTGATCGGCCTTTTACTCTGTAGTCAGATAGAAGGCAAGCGGGCTTGTTCTCCATGTCTCCTCCTCATGGTGAGCCTGTCTCTCCCTTTGAAAGTTCTCTGGAGGCCCGCCTTTGATGGGATCCATTGGATGCTGCCAGGTCTTCCCAAGCACATCAGCGGCGTAGAGACCAGAGCTGCAAGGGCCTGGGCACCATCTCACCTTCCATCTCTTGTTGCCGACAAGGATGCAGAGGCTCTGCGTGTGAGGAAGGGGTGCTGTCAGCTCCGTGCTCATGCACTTACGCCATGTGGCCCTGGAGGGGCCATTCTCCAGGCTTTCCCTCTCCCCACAAGACCTTCTGTTTCTCAGGTACAAGGCGTGTTCCTAATCTGCAAAGCGAATGGAATATTGCCTGCCAGGTTCAGGGCAACGTGTTGACGTAAGAGCCAAGGAGATGCGGAATCAAATGCGCCATGGAGGGGCTCCCCGGGCGCACTGCCTCCCTTGTGCCCACCTGCCGCCACCCGCTGAGGCAGCGCCGCAGGTGCCGCGAACCGTTCCTGTGAGCCTCCTCGTGCTCCCCTCAGTCAGCTCCATTCACCCCCACGTCTTGTCCAGCTGCCTCCAGGGCTCCTCCCACGCACTGACCCCCACAGTCTTGTTCCTGCAGAGTCAGATGCTGACCCCACTCAACCCCGGGCAGCAGGACAGCAGCAGCAGGGGGACGAAACCCGACCCAGCATTTCTCTCTTTAAATCTCAAGACGCGAAGTTGCCACACACTCACCACCTTGGTCATTGTAGGGCCACTTCTTATCCCTGCTGTACCATGGCCATAAAAACCGTGACGTCAAAATCTTTAATTATTCAGAAAGGTCAGGCTTCAAATTGTCTATTTAATCTAGATTTAAAGAATTCTGTAAAGAGTTGTGCTGGTATCTAAACACCCTCTGCTCCCACTCACAGGGGGCCCGGCTCATAGACACGCGAACCAGCTCTGCCTCAGCACTGGCTGCCTTTCTATGGACAAGTTCTTCGAGAAATCATGTGTCCCAGTGTCTTTCAGAAGACAGGTGGTTTGTCCATGGCAGATAGCGGCAACAGTGGGATGGACAGAGACCGTCTTCACCGACCTTGAATGCCAGCTGGGAAGTGGGAAGTACAGATACCCTAATTTCTGAGGAAATCTTCCTCCTCCTCCCTCCGTCTTCAGTCCTTTCTTCCTTGTTCTCTCTCTTCCCTTCCTTCCCTCCTTCCTTCCCTCCTTTCTTCTTTCCCTTCTTCCCTCCGGCTCCTTTTTAGACACAAGCCAGTCAGGCAGCCTCAAAGTGCAGGAAGGCTGTGACCAGCAGTGCCTGAGGGACCCAAGGGGATGTCAGGTGGGGTGGAACAGTAGGCAGGGCGGGGGAAAGGCTCCTGGGGAAACAGACATACGTCATATAGTGGGGATAATTGGGATCTGAGTTCTATCTGAGAAGGAGGCACAGAAATGGAAAGGGGCCATAATGAACTCTAGTGCTGAATTCAAATTA
>NW_006921943.1:1725611-1726985 GCF_000298275.1 Orycteropus afer afer | reverse complement strand
GAGTCTATAACATGTGCCCCTGAAGACCCAGGAGAAGAACATGGCACCACCTCTGTGGTTTCCCACCCAAAGGCGCAGGACTGGGTCCACTCGTGAGAAAACCACACAAACGCAGACTGAGCAACAATCTCAGGAAGGCCAGCCAGGATCTCAAAAATGTCAAGGTCATGAAGTAAAGGAAAGTGTGCCAGATTGAAGCGTACCAAAGAGACAAGAGAGCTGGTACGGCCGTCACCCTGGGCTGGACCCACTGGACAGGACTGGACAGCGACGCAACTGAGAGGCCCTCTGCATGAAGGCTATGTGGGTAACCACTGTACTCTTCCTGTAAAGTCTGGAATTCATTAAAGTATAAAAAAAGGAAAGGCTGAAGCCACAAAGGACTGATGGGGGCAGTCAGGACTTCCCATACCTGTGCCCACTCCCAAGGAGCTTGCTCCTTGGCCCGGATTTCACAGAAGGATTTTGTGGCAAAAGGGAACATTCTGAAGATACTCAGAATCGGAGGCCTAATTTCTACACTGACAGTTCCTTTCAGTAACAAAATGGAGCGGAGGTGGCCATTTGAGCCTGGCAACCAGTATGTATTTTGTGCTTTGCTGGTGGCTTCCCATTTGTCATGGACACAAAGGAAGACACTTCATTCTCAGTAAACATCAATGGCTCCCGTTTGCCCATAGAATTAAGTCTGAACCATTGAGTCCAGTGTCTGAGGCCCTCAGTAGTGTGACCCCTGACCTTCCATGATAGGTTAAACTCCGGCCATAGCCATCTCATCACACGTTCCCAGCATGCTGTGCACAATCAAGCATTCAGTCACACCAAGTGCTGCCACCTCACACATTCTCCCTGAAGGTTCTCTGTCCAGTGCGCTTCCCCTCCCCTCCCCCACCTGTCCTTGCCCTGTCCTCTTCACTCGGACATCTTGTTGGCACGTGTGTCCAAATTTACTTGATTTTGCCTCTCAGAAGGCCCATTGCTGCCTTGTTCGTCCCTCTCACTGGAGTCTATACCGCCAAAGGACTATCGTCTGTTAGATCATTCATGGCACGGGAAACACTCCGCACAGCCCTTGGAACATAGTTGGCGCTCATTCAACTCCTGCTGAATCTGTCCTTCCATAGCCAACAGCTTCTGTGTAAAAGGATGTAGACAAACACTGGAGGAGCTGCTGACCTCTGAAACAGAGGGAGATGTTCACTACACACACACACACACACACACACAAGTTCAATGAGATTCACAAATACTGCCTCAATGAACTTTTCACCTGAGCAGGACAATAGAAGTTCAAGTGCACAGTTTGCACTCACCCATTCACCAAAAGGTTGGTGGTTCAAGCCCACTCAGCAGGACTATGGAACAAAAACTTGG
>NW_006921943.1:1702814-1724991 GCF_000298275.1 Orycteropus afer afer | reverse complement strand
TCAGTTTCAGCTCAATAAGTCAATGGTCAAACGATGAGCAGGGCAGAGTAGGCTCAAGAGTAACTGATGAGACACGTGTTTACAAGTGTTAATGGGGCTGATGGAGTGATAAACAAAAATCCAAACTCACCCCCATCCAGTCAATTCCAACTCACGGGTTTCCAAGGCTGTAAATCTTTATGGAAGCAGACGGCCTCATCTTTCTTCCACAGACCATCTGGTGGGCTCAACCACAGATCTTTTGGTCATCAGCCGAATGCCTTAGCACTATAGCACCTGAGCTCCTTGACGGAGTGAAAAAGTTATCCAAAATAAAGTATTTGGGTTTTTCCCCTTTATTTGAAAATATCAGTACTGTCTAGTACTGTAAGGTATTTCACTTAAAATAATTTTGGAACTAGAGAACTTACTATGAACAGAGGAATTTTTTTTTTTTTTTTCCTAAGCCAGTAGACTATACTCCTACTCTCCTCTATTTTACAACTTGCATGAGAAGAGAAGGAAGCTTTACAAGCTGGTAGATTGTCCATCCTTCCTGACAAGGACTGTGAAACTTTTGCCATAGATGGGTTCACCTGGCAGGAAGGCTCCTTCCACTCAGGAGCTTGACAGCATTCACCGGGACATAAAGTACATAAACCTGGTGTTAAAACTCACTGTATAGAAAATGGTGCTGTGGTGTTGTTAGGTGCTGTCAAAATGGATACAACACTTGAAGCTCTTACTCCTCTATGCCAAGAAATCTGGAAGAGAGCTACCTGGCCAACCAACTGAAGACATCCATATTTGTGCCCATTCCAAAGAAAGGTGATCCAACAGAACATGGAAATTATCAAATAATTTTGTTAATATAAGATGCAAGTAAAATGTTCCTGGAGATAATTAAAAGATAGGAGCTCTGGTAGCATAGTGTCTAAGGCACTTGACTGCTAACCAGAAGGCTGGCCGTTCAAACTCACCAGCCACTCCTGGGAAGGAAGGTTGGGCAATGTACTTCTGTAGTGATATTGCCTCAGAAACCTAAGGTGGGGTCGCTATGAGTTGGGTCTGACTCAACGGCACATAACAACAACAACAACAATTAAAAGATAATTGGTTAGGGAATGGTGAGTAATTTAAGCCAGATTCAGAAGAGGATGACATCATTGCTGATGTCAGATGGATCTGAGCTGAAATCAGAGACTACCAGAAAAATCTCTGTGTTTAATTGATTGGGCAAAGGTGTTTGATTGGATGGATCCTAACAAAGTATGGGTAACATTGAGAAGAATGGGGTTTCCAGAACACTTGATTATGTTCATGAGGAACCTGCACATAGACCAGGAGGCTGTTTGAACAGAACAAGGGAACACTGCATGGTTTAAAATCAGCAAAGGCATGTGTCAGGGTCATATCCTTTCACTATAGGAAATGGTAGTGTTTTAAAAGATAGACTTTCTGAAGAATTTGTTGGCTTGCTGTAGAATTTCCATCAGCATTTTTTGTGCAAATGGGTTTTCAGTGCAAATGATAACCATAAAAAGCATTTATACTAAAGAGGGTTCACTAAGTTGATAATAAAACAAAAAAAAAAGCTGTGTTCAAACATCAGAAACACTTAGTCTTTATACCCCTAGTCTGAAATTGACTTGTAAGGGAAGCAAGTAAAGGAATTGCCCTTAGAGAATCTCAACTGTGCAGGACGCACCTCCCCAGGCCGCACTTCAATAGCTTCGTCCACAGTGTGCCGTCAAATGTCCTAAGACTGCATCTCCTCCAAGCCCTCACTCTCTCTCACAGTAGCCAATGGCCCAGCACAGTCAGCTTCATGCTGAAGCTTGGTAGAAATGCGGGTCCTACAATCTTTTCATCTCAATGGGTATTTCAATGGGTAGTGCAGCCAGAATTCACTTCAATGGAAGCGCAGTAGGAATGCTCCTTGGAAGCGAGAATGGCCAGGCTTCCTCTCACCTACTTTGGTCAGGTTGTCGGGAGGGACCATTCCCTAGAGAAAGATGTCCTGCTTGGTAAAGTAGGGAGTCAGTGAAAAAGGGGAGGGCCCTCAACGAGATGGACTGACACAGCGGCTGCAAAATGGGTCCAAGCGCAAGATTGTAAGGCCGGCGCGGGACCGGGCAGCGTTGCGTTCCGTTGTACGAGTCGGAGCCGACTGGGTGGCGTCTAACAACAACAACCAATCACTTTAAAACACCCCTAGGGGGCTAGTGAGCAGAGGAGGTACTGCTCTACCCCCAATTAGGGAGCTGTCTCTACTAATTCAAAAACAAGAAAAACAGTTTGGCTTCTACACACTGTGGAGAATTTTGTTCCCAGGATCATTGAACAAAATTAAGAAGGGCAGGAAAACACCATCCTGCCCCAGAAGGCACAGACAATGACTCCTCAGCAAAGCTCTTGGTGGTGGAATCCCCAAGACTGTGGCCCCAGGTGACCCTTCAGGCCTAGAAATGGACTCACGTCTGTGGATTGGTTCTCAGCCCATGAGTAGAAAGACCTACATGCAGAACCGCTAACCCAGGGCAATGCACTCAACCACCCTAGGGAAGTGCACCCCTTACATCAACCAGCCATGAGACATCAGAGGGGCAGCATTCACATAGAGGGAAAGCTGGGCAGACAGGAAGGCATCAGTAAGAAGGGCACAGGGAGGGCGTCGTCGCAGGGAGGTGAGGGGAGGAGAGGTTTTTATACTCGGGGATTGTTATCGGGCCGTGAAATCAGATGTGCATGAACTGTTGAATGTAAAACGAATCTGCTTTGTAAATTTGCACCCAAAGCACAATTCAAGAAATAAATAGACATTTACCATTTGCAAAAAAAAAAAAGAAAGAAAGAAAGAAACGCTGTTTGCTGCCGTTGAGTTGGCGCGGACCCGTGGCGACACAATGAGCAACAAAATGAGACGCAGCCAGGCCCTGAGGTATTGCCGTGATCTTCGATAGGTCCAAGCCATTGTTGAGGTTGCTGTCGCTCCATCTCATGGAGGACTTTCCTCCGTTTCACTCACTTCCTGCCAAACACTGGACAGACCAGAGATTCAGGAAACATTCTGACCACCCTAGCTGCCTCCACACACGGATTCCGAGAGGCTGTTGGATGTTCGAGGGGCTGTGGCAACCAGCAGGTCTCGCTCCTCTCCTGCAGAAGAAAGGCCTGTTCCTTAGTGGAAACCAGCCAGTGCTCATGTGGAAGGCTTGGGAAGGAGGTGCTTCCCAGTCGGTCAGGAAGCCTCTGTTAATGGGCCAGCTTCTACACCTCAGTGCAGAGAATACACCTGTTCTGCTTTCCTGTTCTGACTGAATTGTGCCCCAGAAACGACATGGCCAGGGCCTAACTGTTGGACCTGTGAGCACATTCTTGTACGTAAACCGGACCTTTGCAGAGCTAATGGAGCTCGAAGTCACACTGGAGTAGTTGTTGTTGTGTTGTTGTTATGTGCCATCGAGTCGGCCCCGACTCATAGCGACCCCTCCTTGGGTTTCCCAGGCAGTATCACTACGGAAGTAGGATTGCCCAACCTTCCTTCCGAAGAGTGGCTGGTGGGTTTGAACAGCCAGCCGTCTGGTTAGCCGGCAAGTGCCTTAGGCACTATGCGACCAGAGCTCCTTCCTAATCCAAGGAGTGGGGTCCTTACAAGAAGAGAAGAGAGACACTACCCAGGTGCCCGGGGGCAGAAGAGCACATGACGTCAGAGGCAGAGATCGGAGTGAAACAGCTACAAGCCACGGAGCACCAAGCATCACCAAGATCCACCAGAAGCCAGGAAGAGCAAGGCCACATGTGGCTGTGCTAATGCTGAATTCCTCTGCAGCCCCCAGAACTGTGAGGGAGTAAGAGTCTGTCGTTAAAAGGCACTGAGTGTGTTGTTCTTTGTTACGACCTAGGAAATCAATGCACTTCCCCTCATACTTGCGGCCCCTTCCTTCAAGAACCAGCTTCAGTCTCCGTCCAGAGATTGTCAGATGGGTTGTAGATGACATCTTTGTGCAACCCCAGGCAAGGCTGCTCTCATAAATGGAGCCCAGCAAGCAGCGGGTGACATCACACATCACACCCTAACACAGCCTCTCATAGCAGACAACACCCCTGAACCTCGGCCCAGAGCTCTGAAGAAGCAGTGGCCCTGCCCCTCATCTCAGCCTTTGTACCTGAACCCAGGCCCAGCTAGACTTCCCACGCACTCTGAAAATCCATCTTCCCCAAGGTTCTCCCAGGGCGTCTCCAGGGTGTTGGTGGGGAAGGAGGGTGTGCCTTTCCTCCCTACAGATTTCACAGGACAGTGACTATAACACAAGGGCACCCAGACCAGCCCACTAATCAGGATAACCACTTCTCTTAACTCACAGTGCGTTTCCCCTAAAATACTGAGCTTTTTGGTACAACGGGCCCCTTGGTGGCTGATGACTTGATTCACTGGCAGAGAGCACTCAAATAAAAGCCCAAATTCACTGCCACCAACTCGATTCCCACTCACAGCCACCCTGTAGGACAGAATCAGACTGCCTCACAGGGCTCCCAAGGCTGTAAATCTTTAAGGGAATAGACTGCCACATCTTCCTCCCACAGAGTAGCTGGTGGGTTTGAACCACTGACTTTTTGGTTAGCAGTTAAGCATTTTAACCACTGCACCACCAGAGCTCCTATTAAATTAAAAAGGCACCGGAAATGTGAAGGTAAGCAGGAGGCAGGCCATCCTTCCAGGCCCAGGGCGGTCTGGGCTCCCCACTGCTGAAAACCATAGGGACTGCATGGTTTGAAAATCCCAATGACATTTTTTGTGTGTTTATCATGGGTGAGCGTGAGGCTTCTAGGACTGGGTCTAAATGCGAGCCCAGACGCCAGCCCTCAGGCCCTCGTTGCCTTGTTCTATGGTTGCTCTGAGGTGCCCAGCTCATTTCGAAGTTAAGAGGCAGCCCCTGCCTCCCTGAACTCTCTCTCCCACAAGCTGAGGTGGCTCGCGGGTATCTGCTAACAAGGGCTATGAACCACCTCCACGTGGCAGACAGCTTTAGACCTTCAGGCGACTCCAGAGATAAGTGTGGGGACATCTCGGACCCAGGGAAAGACATGTGTCTCCCTCAGGAGCTGTATTTACGAGCTGAGGAGGACGCAGACTTTATCTCAGGCCCGTGAAGCCCCACTCCAGACACAACTAGGCTGCCTCCTTAGCAGCCGTGCCCGGGGACTCCTTTATTTCATTTAAAAAGGAAACCCCTCCTTCCCTTCTCACTGGCATCTGGGTGGGTTGCTTCCTCAAAGCTGGCATGGACTGGTGAAGCTCAAACGCCAGGGCAAGGTGCGCTGGCCCTGCCACCTGGCCTCCCACCGCCTCGGCTGTTAGATCCAGGCGTGGTAGGTGGGTTGCGGATCAAGCACTCCTACAGGTCAGGTCCAAGCGCTCTCAATGGATCACTCAGCAGACCTGGAGCCTGCTTCCTGCCACTGGCCGCTTAGTGCTCTCCAATGTCAAGTACACAAAGTGTCCAAGGGCCGCACTCAAAGAGTGGCAGGCCGAGGCACAGGTCACGATGACATCAAGGGCATGGACGATTGGCTGCGCCCTGGGGGTCCCCTCCCAGTCAGAGGTTCGTCACTGGTTGCAGGTGAGCCGCGGGCCGGTCAGAGCAGCGGGTGTGTACTACTCAGCACCGCCCTCGGTCCTGTCACCAGGGCATGTCCACCAGTGCCATGGGCAGGGTCTGGGCACTGGCTCGGAGTCGCCCCTGCCACCGCCGTTGCCTTCACCTGACAACAGCAGCTGTCCAGGCAGGAGAGGCAGCGGGCACTGCACCTGCCTGTGACCTACCTGAACAGCATCAGTCCCTGCGTGGGTAACGAGCGGGTGTATGCAGCAGATGCCTTTGCACCAGAGAGGCTCCTGTCCTCTGACCCTGGGACTCCTCGCTAGTCTGGGGAATTAGGCGCCTCGAGCCACCACAGGGACCCTGAGAAAGACCTGGCATTGCAGGTGCTGAGTCATCTCTCTCTCCAGGCCTCCACGGCCAGAGGGTTTGTTTGAATCCCATTGTGGACTCCTCGCTTGCTGTGTGGAAATCTGTGCCTATCGGTGGGTGGGCTAGTCAACAGTCTTGCATTTACAGGCAGAGCTCAGAGATGTCACAGGTTCAGTTCCAAACCACTGTGATAAAGCAAATATCACAATAAAGCAAGTCACATGGATTTTTTTGGTCTGGTGGCACAGTGCCTAAGGCATCTGACTGCTAACCAGAAGGTTGGTGGTTCAAACCCACCAGCCACTCTGTGGAAGGAAGACTGGGCAATCTACTTCCATAAAGGTTTACTGCCTTGGAAACCCAACAGGGGTCACTATGAGTTAGAATCAACTTGATGGCAGTGAGTTTTTTTCTTTTTTTTTGTTTGTTTGTTTCCTGGTGCCTAGAAAAGTTAGGATCACACTGTGCAGTAGTCAATCCAGTGTGCAACAGCCTGGTGGGGAAGTTTGAGATATTGTGAGAAAGTCCAAAATGTGACAGAGACAGGAAGTGATCACACGCTGTTGGGAAACAGTGCCAATAGACTTCTCTGCACAGCACTGCCACGAACCTTCAATTTGCTAACAAATGCAACACCTGTGAAGCGCAGGCAAGCAAAGCGCACTAAAAAAGGCGGGCCTGCCCTTCATTGTTCTCTGGACCTGGCTTACCTCTGGAATGAGGAAATCAAGGCCCAGGTGAGTGGACACTTTGTCAGGAAGGCACATGGCCATGTGTGTGGGGTCTTGCTACCTCGTGGTCCCTTCTGCACACTGGGATCCCTGGTTGCACCCCCTCAGGTCATAGTGCGTGACACCAGGTCAGAAGCCCTGCAAGACGTTCACTGCAGCCTCTGACATCCTCCCCTCGGAAGTGGAAGGCCTCGCTGTCGCAGCTCCTGTCCTGTCGGCCAACACTGCCTCCCCCAGCATCTCTGGGACTTTACTTATTGCAGAGAGACATGGAAGAATATCGACCCGCAAAGTCATGACCAGAACGGCCAAAATTACTCTACCGATGCTGAGCAGAGATGGGCTCGGGGCCCTCAGTGGTGCAGTGATCAAAGCGCTTGACTGTTAACTAAAAGGGTCAGCAGTCTGAACCCACCAGCCACTGAGAGAGATCAGGCAGTCTGCTTCCATAAAGACTTGGAAACCCTGCGGGGAAGTTCTATGCCCTACAGGGTCGCTGTGAGTCAGAATCAATTAGAAGACAATGGGTTTGGTTTTGGTTTTATTTGAACTAAGGGGGCTAGTAGTGCAGTGGTTATGAGCTCAGCTGCTAACAAAAAGGTCAATAGTTTGAACCCACCAGCCACTCCACAGGAGAAGGATGTGGCAGGCTGCTTCTGTAAATATTACAGCCTTGGAAACCTATGAGGCAGCTCTACTCTTTCCTCCAGGGTCACTATGGGTTGGAATTGACTTCATGGCAATGGATTGGGTTGAGTTCTGGCTTGCTCAGAGGAGGCAGCCCAGCTTGAGAAAAGCAGAAGACTACCTTCCCTTTAAGGTGTACGGCACTGGCCTGAGTTCAACAGTTCCATGGTGACCCTCTTGTTCAAACCCAAACTTCACGTGTTTCTGCAAGCAAGTAGGACCAGCCACTGAGACACCAAGCAGGTAGTCAGGGCTTTTCTGCTGCAGAATCGAAATAACCTGAGATCCACACACACACACACATGTTCTGTGTTCTCTCTCAGGCATGTGGTTCAGTTAGTATGGGAAGTAGGAGTGGGGCAACTGGAGATAGTCAACTTCTCATAGCACAAAGTTAAGTGACATCCAGGTGTCACTGTGGGCATTAGTTTCCAAGGGCTGCCTTCATGCAATATCACAAACTAGGTGGCCTTAAAGGAAAGGAAATGTACCATCTCACCATTCTGGGAGGAAGATGTTCTAATGCAGCCAGGTGGCAGGGCTGTGTTCTTTTCATAAGCTCTAGAGAAGGATCCTTGTCTCTTCCAGCTTCTGGTGGCACCAGGCATTCCTTGGCTTGTGGAGGTGTCACTCCATCTTCCTGTGGCTGCCTTCCCTCTGTCTGTCTGCCCTCTTTTGTAAGGACACCATCAGATGGGATTAAGACCCACCCTACTCCAGTTTGACCTCATGTTCACTAATGATGTCTTCAAAGACCCTATTTCCAAACAAGGTCAAATTCGCAGGTACAGGGGCTGGGGTCATGACTCATCCCATTACACTGTTGGTTCTCTGCCTCCAGGAATGAAACCAGCAGTGAGCCAAGGCGGCCATCGGCATAGAGGGCAGCACAGTGTTTGCTGAAGGCAAAGACCAGGGAGCAGGGCCGCGGTGGGATGGGGTTGGCCACCTGCAAAAATGAACCCAGCTGGCAAATTCTTTAAAACGACTGATTTAAACTTCCCCCCTGTTTGGAGGAAGAGGGAAGGTCTGCAAGGTCTCCAGTCAAAATGGCTCATGAACAGGTAATCACAATACCCTGATCGTTCTTTGATCTCTTGATAGATCACGGTGCACGTGAATTCCCATGATTGATGGTTGTTGACTGACAAGGGGCTTTACAGAATAATGAGCTCAGTCCCAGATGGCAAACTGCTGAATGCACAAAGAAACACCCCACACACGAGGAGAAAACAAGTAGTGATGGAGGGGCCTATGGCTCAGAATTGCCCCCAACAAATCCATGGCTCGAACCACGGGGAGGATGCTGCGGTCCCATTAGCCACAGAGCCCCAAAGAGCATTTTCCTTTTTCCCATCCAGGCCCCGCTGCAGTTCTGGGCCAGGAGCCCCTCCCAGCCCAACCTTCAAGCAGAAAACACGGCAGCATTGTGGAGGGCAAAGCCGCGTCAGGAAGGCAGGGCTCTGGGTACCATGACTGCAGTAGTGTCCAGGAAATACAACACATATTCAAATCACACTAAATTACGTGCCCCGGAAAATGCTCAGGCCCATCAATAACCCCAATGAAAAATAAAACCCTGTGTACTTTAGAGACCCCAATGTTAGCACAAGAAAAACACATGGTATGGAATAAGGCTTGACTTACACACTCTTCAGAAAAGAGAGTGGCTAAAGTCTGGCATTTGTTGATTCAAAGGTTACTTGTAAGTCAAACTTGATTTAGTTGACACGCAATGTTATTTTTGTCACATCTTGGAATCCAACTGAGCACAGGATGGGGGGATGGGGGGATGGGGCCGGACCAGATCTGAGCTGCCCTCATGGTTCCTCAGCAAGTACCTGGGCAGACAGACGTAGCTGCAGGGGCCAAAAGCCCAGTCTGGTCAGAAAGCCCGGGGCCTGAAGGCACAGCCATGGATATCAGGGTAATGGAGACACGGTTGTTGTTAGATGGGGGCCAGGCCACAGAGTCCAAGCCCAAGATTCAGGGCACCCTAAGCCCTGAGTGCAACACCCTGCTAGGACCGCCCCCTCAGAGCAGGGTACCCAGGCTCGCCCCGCTCCTCCCCAAGCCTGCCGGCCCACCTTGTCCTGCTCACTTGCATGGCTTCATGGCAGTTACCACTTCTAGCAGGCTGTGTCTGGAGTCAACAGATGGCGTAGACAGTCAACACACTCACCTGCTCACTGAAAGGTTCGAGCTTTGAGTCTACTCACAGGTGGCCTGGAAGGAAGATCTGGTAATCTACTTGTGAAGAATTAGCCGTTGAGAATCCTATGGGGCACAGTTTCTCTCTCATATACATGGGGTTACCCTGAGTTGGAGTTAACTCTATAGGAATTGGTTTGTTTACTGGTGCTAGTGTGCTTTATAATTTACTTACTGTTTTTTTAAAGGGTTTACTCTCCTCTCCCATAAATATAATCTCCTTGAGGGCAAAGAATTTTCCCCTCAACAGTGCTTGGGACGTAGTAGATACTCAGTGAATAGCCGTTGAATCAACCAGTCAATCAACCAATCTTCACTAGGAATATCACTATTTCCCCCTCATTGTTGGATATCATCTGGTAAAGCTCTGTGAGTGTCTGCCATGTGCCAGACACCCTTTTAGGACCCAGAACGTGGAACTATCTTTCAAAGTACCGCTAGACTCTTTCTTTAAAATGTCACTGTCGCACACTCCTGCTACACTGAGTGACAATGACCAGTGCAGCTGGTCTCAGACGCCCTTCCGTTTTGGGTCAGGGATGAAAAGAGGAGCAGATCAGACTCTAGAAGGTACCGAGGGCTGAGGATGAGCCCCTTATCCAAGGTTTCATTCATGAAACTGCAGGGCAGAGAGGGCCTCCAGGAGCTGGAACTCAAACCGGACAAAGGTCAGTGGGACATCAGGAGCCAAGAAGCAAGGTCAAAGCAAAAGTCAGCAAGCATGTGGGCTGAGCAAAGAGGAGAGTTGGAGAAGGCATGTGGTTTGCATGTAATTGGCACCCACACCAAGGCCATGATCTCATGGGGCTCCAAAGACAACCAAGGAATAGCCTCCTTGTTGTTGTTGTTGTTGTTGTTATGTGCCGTCAAGTCGGCCCCAACTCATAGCGACCCCTCCTTGGGTTTCCAAGGCAGTATCACTACAGAAGTACGATTGCCCAACCTTCCTTCCTAGGAGTGGCTGGTGGGTTTGAACCACCAGCCTTCTGGTTAGCAGTCAAGTGCTTTAGCCACTACGCTACCAGAGCTCCTAGCCTTCTTAACCCTCCTAAAAAAATAATAATACAGTGACAGAGGCACACAGACTCGGGTCCAGGTACAGTAGAGACCAACAGGGAAGGGAGGAAAGTCTCGGATGCGCAAGCCAATCCAGTCCTTGGAGAGGGAAGGGTTTTTCCTGTTTAACAAGGACAACCCAGCAGCGAACGAAGAAGGTGTGACCTCCAGGGCCCTCTGTGGCCTTCTAACAGAGAGGCTGGGAATTAGTGAGAGACCAAACCCGACTCCCATCAGTCCCGAGGGTTGAAGCCAGGCCTCAGTCACGTGCTGAGCTGTGTTTACTCCGCAGCTATCCCAGCATTATTAGCTATAAGAACAACCACCGAGAGCAGTGTCATGTTGACACAGGATCTCACGGGAGCTGGCAGATTAGATGTGTACTCTGATGAACTTAAAATCCGTGTGGGTGTTCTGGGGGTGAGTTGCCAGGTTTCTGAGTCACCCTTTGAAGTTGACTTTCAGGATGGACAGGGCTAATGCGTGTCTGAGCACCTGGGCGTGCATCCTTCTAGGGTCAGAGGTGAAAATGAGCTTGGCTGTCTCTCTCTGACTCCTGCAGACATGGCCCTCACCACTGGACCAGCTTGCTGTTTGACACTAGTGCCCCAGGGACAGAAGCGTGTCCAGGCCACACTGTCACCAGTGGAGGCTCCCGAACAGGTCCTCCCGGGGCACACAGGTCAGGAGCAGGGACTCCAGCCTGCTCACTCCTGTGCGGGAGACTCATGTGGACCGACTTCCAAAGGCCAAAAGCGGGGGGCTAAGAAACCATAACCAGGCTAGAAAATGCTGTTCCTGCTTTACTTCACACAAGGGCTGCCTCCCACTGAGGTGCCCTGCAGTCCTTACACGGGGTCTCCCAGATGAATTCGGGTGAAAGGACAACTTCAGTACTGGGCTAAGGCGCAACCAAGCAGATGGATTATCCGAAATCCTGGGGCACGAACAGTTAAGCACTCAGCTTCTCACCGAAAGGTCCAGGCTTGAGTCCACCCCGAGGCACCTAGGGAGAAAGGCCTGGTGAATTACTTCTGAAAAACCAGCCACTGAAAACCCCCTGGAACTCGGTCCTACTCCGACCCCCAGGGTCACCATGAGGCAGCGCTGACGCCATGGCAGCTGGTTGGGTTTTTGTTTTTGTATTTTTATTCGTTCTCATGTTGTTCATCTATTCCCTCATCCATCCATTCCCTCGTCCGCCCATTCCCTCATCCATCCATTCCCTCGTCCATCCATTCCCTCCTCCACCCATTCCCTCCTCCACCCATTCCCTCCTCCACCCATTCCCTCGCCCACCCATTCCCTCGTCCATCCATTCCTTCGTCCACCCATTCCCTCGTCCACCCATTCCCTCCTCCACCCATTCCCTCGTCCATCCATTCCCTCTTCCGCCCATTCCCTCGTCCATCCATTTCGTCATCCATCCATTCCCTCCTCCACCCATTCCCTCGTCCATCCATTCCCTCCTCCGCCCATTCCCTCGTCCATCCATTCCCTCCTCCGCCCATTCCCTCGTCCATCCATTCCCTCCTCCGCCCATTCCCTCGTCCATCCATTCCCTCTTCCGCCCATTCCCTCGTCCATCCATTCCCTCTTCCGCCCATTCCCTCGTCCATCCATTCCGTCATCCATCCATTCCCTCCTCCGCCCATTCCCTCGTCCATCCATTCCCTCCTCCACCCATTCCCTCGTCCATCCATTCCCTCATCCATCCATTCCCTCATCCATCCATTCCCTCATCCATCCATTCCCTCGTCCATCCATTCCCTCGTCCATCCATTCACTCGTCCACCCATTCACTTGTCCATCCATTCACTCATTTATCCGATGTGTTGAAGGCAGCCTAGGAAAGCACCCAACTCCAGGATGCCAGGCAGGAGTTCCCATGGGCTGGCATCAACACACACAGACCAGGTTATGACACGAGGTAGCCCCGTCAGCCCTACAAAGACAGCCAGGTGTGAGGTCACATGGGCCACAGGGTCCAAACTCCACCACAGTGGACGGCCGTGCGCTGGGAAGGTGTACAGAGAAGCCAGTGTGACCCTTCAAAGCTGTTGGGATTCTCTGGCCTACAAGGCGGCCCAGGGACAATGGCAACCCACTGCCAAAATGAGCCCTTGGTGTAAAACATGGCACATTCCAGTGGCTGAGTTCTGGACTGACCTTCACAGAACCAGAGACAGCTTAGAGCCCCTCTGTGGATCTTCTGACTTTAGGTATCAGGGAGACAAGAGAAGTCAGACAGTGACAAGGACAAGCCCCATCGTCTTAATGTGGGGCATGGGGACCAGGGCGTTTTATCCATACCTGCTGCGGGCTGAGTGTGTGTGGGGGGACAATATAAACCACACTTCACTGCATGCTGGCCTTTCCTAGAGTCCATTTGCAGTGAGCCCCACCCCTGACTTGAGGCCCCTAAAGCCCTGGTGACTCAGAGCATTCATCCAGTCGGCCTCTGGCTTGGTGCTTGCTGTAACCAAATGGGCTTGGCTGCCTTGGCCTCACAGCCACTTCTCTAAGGTAGTATTGCTGAGAGGCTTCTGGGGTCCCTCCCACCACACCCTCCAGACATCACCATCCCTGAGAATTATCAATTGGCTTTCAGGGCAACGTAATGACTTCATCAATAACACCACCTCCACTGGAGAAGGAGGGCCGGATGATCCGTTGCCCTACAGTGGGTGCTAGGTGGGCAGCCACTCAGGACCACCACCCTGTCCCCATGCCTCTAACTGACACATGGGATGAGCATGAAGAGTGAGGGTCCACATGAGGGCCCACCCTGGCACCGTCTACAGCAGCGGGCCATGGGGCCACATCCCGGAGCCATACTCCCATCCCATGTCTTTCACGTTTAATGGCAAATTTGCCATTTCATCTTCAAGACAGAGTTCCTTATTCTCCATCTGCCTCTCGGGGGCAGGACAGGCTTGTGCCACTATGGCAAGGGTCAGCCTGTTCCCATCAGGCCCTCTGCTTTGTCGGCACCTACGCTTCCCAAGGTGGTCCCTTCACAGACGGCTGATGAGCCATCAACACCAGTCTGTCTCAGTCAGAATACAGCCTGTAACTTCTCATCTGAGAGCTGTTCTTGGACGAACACGTTAGTGTGAGGAGCACTAATGAGGAGGGACTCGCAGCAGCAGGTTTCTTTCCTCTTCCTTCTGTCAACCTACAAAAGAGGCAGCTGTGCTCCCCGTTTGAAAAAAAGAATAAGAAAAAATCTGTAATATGCTTATCATTCCACAACCCAACACAGCCTACCCTACTTACTGATGTTTGTAGCACCCATCTTGAATTTAGATGGGAACTAATAAACTCAAGGAGTTCTGGTGGTGTAGTGGTTAAGGCATTCACCTGCTAACCAAAAGGCTGGTGATTCAAACCTACCAGCTACTCTGTGGGCAAAAGATGGGACAATCTGCTTCCATAGAGATTTACAGCCTTGGAAGCTATGAGTTAGGACCAACTTGATGTCAGTGAGTTTTGTGAGTGGTGCAACAGTTAAGTGAAAGATCGGCAGTCTGAACTCACCAGTGGCTCCATGGAAGAAAGGCCTGGTGATCTGTCCCCATAAAGGTTACAGCCTAGGTAACACTATGGAGAAGTTCTACTTTGTCACTTGGGGTCGCTATGAGTTGAGATTAACTCAACCGAACCTAACACAGCAACAATATTCAATTCTGCAAATTACCTCAAAGGGGTGAATACCTTTCCCTGACCCAGAGGCCCAGGAAGTCATTTGTATAGTTCAAAAAAAGACACACACGAACCAATGTGAAATTGAAAGTTCAGATGACACTTTGCTTCACATTACCTGTTGAGGGAACGTTTGGTAAAGGTGTTATCAAGGCTCTGAAGTCACTCCTTCTTAGAGAGAAGGCGAGAAGGAAGGGAGAGAGTGGAGATGCCAAGAATATTCTGGAATACTCCTCTGCCGTGAGGGCTGGCAGGGTCGTGCCCCATGACCCTCCTGATGGAGGTTAAGTATGTCCACTTTTTCAAAGGCTGCTGAGCCCACACTGGAGATGCTGACTTATTAACGGGAGACTCTGAAATGATTTTCTTATTCTGGCCCTCTTTCCTGTATTTCACTTGGCCACACACACACTCAGAAATCACATTTGTCACCACATGAAGGGACAATTTAGCAGTCAGTTCCTGGTGATCGAGTGCAATTGTTTATTAAAGGGGCTTTGAAAATTCACTAATGTAGATGCACAGCCAGGCCTCCTGAATTGATAGTGGGTTCTGTGTTTATTTGTTATTTACACCACTGGTAGTGTTCCCTAATTCCATCCTATAGAGAAAAAGTTGTTAGATAGACTGATAGAGAGAGAGCTAGAGCTGACAGATGCCCTTGGTTGTTGGGTGCCATCGAGTTGGCTCTGACTCACAGCACCCTCTGCACAGCACAACGCAACGTTGCCTGGTCCTGCGCCATCCTTACTACCCTTGCTATGCTTGAGTCTATCCTTGCAGAAACTGTCAGTCCATCTCAGTGGAAGTCCTCCCCTCTTTCATTGACCCTCTACTTTACCCAGCGTGACACCCTTCTCCAGGGAATAGTACCTTCTGACAACATGACAAAAGTAAACCATTCTCACTTCTAAGGGACATTCTGATTGCACATTATCCAGGACATGTTTGTCTGTTCTTTGGGAAGTCTAGCTTCCACATGCATATGTTGTTGTTGTTATGTGCTGTTGAGTCAGACACGACTCATAGTGACCCCTCCTTGGGTTTTTGAGGCTGTATCACTACGGAAGTAGACTCCCCAACCTTCCTTCTGAGAAGTGGCTGGTGGGTTTGAACCTCCAGCCTTCCGGTTAGCAATCAAGTGCCTTAGGCACTATGCTACCAGAGCGCCTACATTCATATGAAGCGATTGAAAATACCACGGCTTGGGTAAGGCATACCTTAGTCTTCAAAGTGACATCTTTGCTTTTTAACACTTTAAAGTTGTCTTTTGCAGCAGATCTGCACAGTGCACTATGACATCTGATTTCTTTACTGCTGCTTCCCTGGGTGTTGGTTGTGGATCCAAGTAAAATGAAATCCCTGACAACTTCAGTTTTTGCTCCATTTATCATGGTGTTGCTTATTGGTCCTAGATATTAATGTTTTTGTTTGATAATGTCCACATTCTCTTGGATCATCTTTCCTTGGAATGAGCACAAGTCTGGATGGATCTCTTGCAGTCACTTGGGCAGGTAGTCATCTTCCAAATTTTTTGCCATAAATGAATAAGTGCCCCCAGCACTGCATCCATTTGTTGAAACATCACAATGGGTATTATGTCAATTCCTGGAGCCTTCCTTTTCACCACTCCTTCAGGGCAGCTTGCATTTCTTTCTTCAAAACCATTTGTTCTTGATCATATTACCTCCTGAAATAGTTGAACGTCAACCAATTCTTCTTGGTACAGTGACTCTGTATTCCTTCCATCTTCTTCTGATGCTTCCTGCATCACTCAATACATTGCCCAGAGAATCCTTCAATATCGCAACCTGAGGCTTGAAGTTGTTCTTCAGTTCTTTCAGCTTGAAAAATTCCTAGTGTGTTTTTGTCTTTCAGTTTTCTAACTTGAAGTCTTTACGCATTTCATTATAGTACTTCCTTCGTCCCCTCGAGCTGCCCTGTGCAACCTTCTGTTCAGCTCTTTCATTTCTTCATTTCATCCTCTCGCTTTAGCTACTCTTTGTTCAAAATCAAGTTTCAGAGTCTCTTCTGACACCCATTTTGGTCTTTTTTTCTTTTCTTCTTTTTAATGACCTTTTGCTTTCTTCATGTATGATGTTCTTGATGTCATCCACAACTCATCTGTTTTTTGGTCATTGGTGTTCAATGCATCAAATCTATTCTTCAAATGGTCTCTAAATTCAGGTGGGATATAATCAAGGTGATAATTTGACTCTCATGAGCTTGTTTTCATTTTCTTCACCTGTGAGCCATCAATGGTCTATTGCACAGTCAGCTCCTGGCCTTGCTTTGATTGATGGTACTGAACTTCTCCATCGCCTTTTTCTGCAGATGCAGTCAATCTGATGCCTGTGTATTTCACCTGGTGAGGTTCATGTGTACAACCACCATCTATGCTGTTGAAAAGAGGTATTTGCAATGAATAAGTCATTGGTCTTGCAAAATTCTATCATGTGATCGCTGGCATCATTTCTGTCACCAAGGCCATATTTCCCCACTAGCAATGCTTCTTCTTTGTTTCCAACTTTTACATTCCAACCACCTAATAATCAATGCACTTTGATCGCATATTTGGTCAGTTCCTGACTGTGGAAACTCAAAAAACCAAGCTCACTGCCATCAAGTCAATTCCAACTCATAGGGACCCCCTTTGGGTTTCCAAGGCAGTAAATCTTTATGGAAGTAGATTGCCTAGTCTTCCTTCTGTGGAGTGGCTGGTGGGTTTGAACTGCCAACCTTCTGGCTATCAGTCAAATGTCTTAGGCACTACACCACCAGACTGTGGAAGTTGGTTTAAAAAAAAAATCTTCATTTTCTTCATATTTGGGTTTAGTGGTTGGTGCGTAAATTTGAATAATAGTAGAAGTAACTGGTCTTCCTTGTAGGTGTATGGATATTATCCTATCACTGGCAGCATGGTACTTCAGGATAGATCTTGAAATGTTCTTTTTGATGATAAAAGTGATTCCATTCCCTTTCAATTTGTCCTTCCCAGCATATTAGACCATATGACTGTCTGATTCAAAATGGACAAAGCAGTCCATTTCAGCTCACTAATTCCTAGGATATTGATCTTTATGCATTCCATTTCATTTTTTACAACTTCCAATTTTCCTAGATTCATACTTCATACATTCCATGTTCCAATTATTAATGAATGTTTGCAGCTGTTTCTTCCCATTCTGAGTTGGGCCCTATGAGCAAATGAAGGTCCTGAATGCTTTACTCCATTCACATCCTTAAGAAGGACTCGACTTTAAGAAGGCAGCTCTTCCCCTGTCCTATTTTGAGTGACTTCCAACCTGAGAGGCTCATCTTCTGGTGTTATATCACATAATGTTTCATGGCTGTTCATAAAGTTGTCCAGTAATAGATCAGACACCATTTTCCAGCTATTCATAAGATTTTTACTGGGCCCATTATTTCAGAAATGGATGGCCCTGTACTACTTCCCACTCTCTTAGTTTGGAAGCTCCACTGAAACCTGTCCACCATGGGTGACACTGCTGGTTTTTGAAATACTGGTAGCATAGCCTTCAGCCTCACAGCAACACACAAGCCACCACAGTACAACAAGCTGGCAGATGATTGGTGGAAATGGATAGATAGATAGATAGATAGCAGCCCTGGTGGTGCAATGCTTAAGTGCTTAGCTGGTAACGGAAATATCCACAGTTCAAACTCCAATGGCTCTGTAGGAAAAAGACCTAGCAATCTGTTCCCACACAAATTACAGCCTAGGAAACCCTAAGGAGCAGTTCTATTCTGTCACATGGGGTCTCCATGAGTTGGAGTTCATTGGACGGCACCTGACAACAACAAATGCATATATGTATATGGCACATTCTGAACCCATGTTAACCATCTGATTCTTTCAAAGAGATGCCAGGAGCTCAGCCTCTAAGAGACTGTTGATTCCTCACAACTAGGCACACAGGGCTAAACCCAGGTGTCAGTAATGTCACCTTGCTCACAATGTATTGGAGCCCCTGCCTTGGAATTGCCCTCATGAGAAAAGGAATGTTGTTTCTATTTTGTCTTTTATTGTGTTTTGTATTGTGATAAGTATTTTGTTGTTGCATTTAATATCTTGGATTTGGGAGGTGTAAGAGAAAAGAGGAAGGACCCTGCTAGTAATTACACGTATTTTTGAGCTGAACATTAAATTAGGTGCTTTCAAGCAGTAAGGAGTTGTGTAACTTTTTCTTGTGTTTTACTGATAGCATGGATCTTTCCAAAGAAATGTCTTATAAATATTTTTTTCACAGCCTTTATATAATCTCCTAGGGCCTTAACTTCATAAAATCTTATATTGTGAGTGCACCAGTGTATGGGTAAAGCATAAAATCAGAGAAAATTTAAAATATCTAAGAGGAAAACCCATGGCAATAGCAGCTGCAGTAATAGGGCTTGTGTGCATTTGCTGAAATGTAAACCTGCCTAAAGCCTCAAGCCAGGGATGTGAGCTTTGCATGGGCACTGAGGAACCTAAAGGTTGCCTTCAAGGTCACACCACTGGCCAAGGCTCGTGGACCGAGCAGCAGGGACCTTACGAGGACCCGGGTCCCTCATAAACTGATCCAGGTGGTGCTGTAACCCATCGCTCAGGGACCAAAGCAGAACTGGGGGAGGAGAAAAGATAAAGCGGATTCGCCTCTTGTCTCATTTGATGATTGTCCACTTGTGGCTTTTGACTTTTTCCAAACAAAAAGGAAAAGGATCCATCAACTTTAGGATTTTCAGAAGACAAGTCCAAAAAGAGGACATTCTGATTCAGATTCACACCAAAAACCTACCAAGCAGTAGGAGCTCTGGTAGCATAGTGGCTAAAGCACTTGACTGCTAACCAGAAGGCTGGCGGTTCAAACCCACCAGCCACTCCTCGGAAGGAAGGTTGGGCAATCCTACTTCCGTAGTGATACTGCCTCGGAAACCCAAGGAGGGGTGGCTATGAGTCGGGGCCGACTCGACGGCACATAACAACAACAAACAAATAGGTGAAGAAACTTAAGCTCAAGGAGGTTAAGTAATTTGCCCACAGTCCCCAGAGTAGGACTGGGATTTGAACTGAAGTCCTCAATCCTGCCTATTTTAGCAAAACTGATGATATCTATATAACCATAAGGTGATTACTTTGGTAAGGACAACATCTTCTAGAGGCATGGGTTCTGATGGTTGTTGGTGAAGCTCTCATCCAAAAGGAAGGCTTGTTGAGTGATCCTTTGCCAAATGTCTTTGTCTGACTGTTGAACGAACTCAGCCAGGGAAGAAATCGTTTCCCTTTTGCTCATCATTGCATCCTTTGTACTGAAGGTAGTATTTGTTCAATGGATCAATTAATAAGAGAGGAACCAGTGAGCCTGCTGGTCACCTTTTCCAGATTTGGAAGGAAAACAAAGCTGATCATGTCAGATATCTGCCTAAAATTCTTTGAATGCTGTTGGTCACTTCAGGATAAATTCCATCCGCTCATTTGTTCATGAAAAATGTAGTGGATAGTAGCCCTGTTCCAAGTGCACCATGCCAGACAGGAAGAAGGAGAAGAGTGAAAAGAAGAAGGAGGAGCATGCGGGGAAGAGGAAGAAGAAACAGTGATCTCAGGAGGAGGAAGAGGGTGAGGAAGAGAGTCTCTGCCCTGTGGTCGAACACAATCCACCAGCTGGGCCACTGAGACACAGCAGAGAATGTGGCCTGAGTCTTTCTTAACAGTTCATTGAGTCCCCCCTACGTACCAGGGTTATATTAAACACGAGCACTTAGCTTCAGCAACGCCCGTTCTGACAACACATCACCAGTGGAGAGCCCACAGGATACAGACATGACACCTCTCTACCTGCCACGCAGTTTCCAAGACAGCAGCATTTCACTGCAAGCAAAAGGCTGGACAATGCCCCGGCTGCCCTACACTGACATTTCTCCAGGGCTGGAGAGGTTTTTAAGGAAGAATTTGGGAACAAGGAAATGTCCGATATGCAAACGAGACAGGACTTCTTCCTGCCCTACATGTGGTCAGGTCTAAAATTGGACAGGACCTCTCATCATGTCAGACCATGTCTTTTCTTGGGCTGTATCTAAACGGCACACGTAGAAACCAATGTACAAGGGCTCAGCTGGCCATCAGAATTCCTCAGGAACCATTAGTGAACCAGAGGTTTAAAAATTAACCATTTGTTTGAGTGAGCTCAGCTAGGAAGCAGGGCTTCCCCCTCCCACCCAGAAAAATGATTGTACATGAAAATACAGCCTAATTAAGTGCACAAAGATGAAGCAGGGACATGCAGCCACGTGAAAGCAAGGTTCACATTTTCACATAAAATATGGAGTGAAACAACCCAAAAGTCCTTTAAAGGGGGTTCTGAAATTGGGCAAATTGTTCTGCCTCTCAGGAGACGGAAGTAAAGAGAGAGGGGCCCACAGAGCAGACTCTGAGGACGCTGTCTATATCTGGCCCAGACTCTCACTGCAATTTGACCTTGAGTAAATCGTTCACACCATGCGCCACACTTTCATCCAATCTGTAAATTTGAGCTTACCAATGACCCCTAGTTACCTCATGGGTATGCTGTGAAAGAAATGAGATAACATGTCAGAACTTACAGGGAAGCTGGAAAGCATGCCGAAGAGAGTGACAATGATGATTAAGAAGAGCTGATTCCTTGAACAAAGGTTAAAAGACACTAGAGGTAATTTAGGCTAAAAAGGAGAACACTGAGGAGCAGCTTCAGAATCGTGTTCAATTGCCTAGAAGATTATTTGTATGCTGAGTTTGCCCTCCCATTTTCTCTTTCTTTCTTTTGTGTGGTCTGCTGTCTCTCTTCCTCTCCACCCTGACCAAGCAAAAACAAACATTCTCTTTACCAAGATCTCAACCTCTCATGACTTGACTGGACCCTGCATCAGGGTTATCTACTTGAAGCTGCCTTCTCCACCACTTCAAACTCCTTTTAGTCTCTTTGCATGTCTGCTGACACTGATCTGAAAATCCCCAACCCTGGATTCAATTTCAAGGCTCCTGGGCCACCTACCATTGAGAGTAAAGCACAGAATCATGCACACTTGTCGTACAACAAAACGTGTGTTGACCTGGAAGTGGTCTTTATCTCTGCTTGGCAATCCTCATGTCTACCTCATTACCCACTCGTCATTGCTCCCTTAGCAATGGCCTGACCTTGAACTTGACTGAAAATATTCAGACCTTTGAGACCACTGACACAGAGAAAGACACATAAACAGAGGACCCAGGGAAAACAATCATGAAATGGCAATGCGGTCATCAGATAATGAGCTCATTCCAGAACAAAGTGAAGATGAAAGATAGCAGCACCAGGAACTCATCTAAGATCCAGCTCCTTGGGCTCTGAAAAATTACCAGAGGCCCAGTGTTGACGAGATAAACGGTAGAATATAGACAGTCTAGTAGAAAATGTTGGAATTCAGGTTAGCACTGAAATGTTCAAGGAATGAAATGATGAACAAGTTAATCCACTCCCACTGTTTGTCCTCCACACTTCTCACTCATCACCTACCTAGCCAATTGAAAGAGAAGTACTTGCCTCCTTTGCAGCCGCTTAATGAGCTACTGACCCCACAGGTGACACCTCCATCTGTATATTATATCTACAGTTGCCAGTCAACCAAAGCCAGCCATTATTCCCCATCGCTGTCATTCCATCATTTATCAGTATTTATGACAAGCCCGGTGAAAGCTGACTGGCATCTCAATGGACATGAAAACTTGGCCTTCCACTCATTATTCATTTGTGATGTTCAGTGTGAAACACAGCAGAGTTTTAGCAGGAAGGTATTAGTAAGTGAAGCCTTTGATTAGGA
>NW_006921943.1:1683566-1695659 GCF_000298275.1 Orycteropus afer afer | reverse complement strand
TATCCTCTGTGTCTGTGTTAATTGGTTTCCCTTTTCTTTGTTGAAGAGGGTCTGTGCAATCCTTCTGCCTAGTCCGCCATCTTGCCCGAATCAGTACCTTTGCACACAGTGAACCAACGCTTCTCAACTTCAGTGCCTGAGAGTGAAATTCACTTGTCACAATGCATATTCCTGGTCCCCATTCCAAGAGTTACTGAGCCATAGATTTGAGTTACAAAGTAGCCCAGATGGGGGACCTGCTTGCCAGCTACCCTAGAAGTTGAAGGTTTGAGTTCAACCAGAGGTGCTCAAAAGAAATGCCTGGCAATCAACTTCTGACCACTCAGCCATTGTGAACCCTCCGAAGACGACTCCACTCTGACACACATGGGGTCACTATGAGTCAGAATCAACTCAACAGCAATGGGTCTCTACCCCAGGCAATCCTGACCCGTGGAGCAACACCATCAAGGATGCTTCTGGTGCTGATGGGTCTTTTCCCACAAGGACTTGTTTGAGAATAGCTGTGAGTTCATATGGGTATGGGAAAAGTAAGGTGAAGACCGGATACTGGTTCAGTAAGACAAACCCCAGAACTACAACTTTCTAAGAAATACCCAACAGCAAATGTGCTTAGTTGCATCAGAGAGTTACATCCATTTTCCACTTTCCTCTATCACTGTAGATATGTGCTTGGCAGCCCTCATGGATAATTCCAGAATGATGGCTTGTCTCGCTGTTGCAATGCATATACCCCTTATGAGTTATCCTTTAACAAGTCCAGATTGACAGAGCACTTTGAGATCATCAAATAAAAGCTACTTTAGAGTGACTGTTGCATTTCCCAGTCTGTAAGATCAGCACAAATTAATGTTCACATATCATAAAGAAACATGACCATCAGCTGAAGAGGAAAGCCAGGAAGAATTCACTCCTACAGCTAGTCTGCAGTTAATACATAGCTCACCTTGGTGGGGTCATTTTTAAAGGACATTTGGAGACTACCCTTTCAAGATTACTTTTGATAGGAACGGGTTAATCTGCTAACCTTTTCTGTTCTCATCCTGGTCTCTGGGTTGTCAAGTGGATAGATAAACACGGAGCCATTTTCCGGTTTTGTTTCATGTCTGTCACGAGAGTGGTCAATTTCATACCATTTGCTGTTTCACTACTGTCTCAAGGTTGTCACAAGAATTGATAAATTTCAGACTGTTTTTCTTGTCCTCATTACAATCTTAAGGTTGTCATGGGATTAAATTGATTTTGTGCCATTTTTTGTCCTCATTACTGTCTTTGTCATGAGAATGGCTTCATTTGGAGCCATTATTGCTCAGGCAGTCATCTTTTGTCATTGGAGAGGAAGGGACATCATGCCCAAGACTGATATTCTGAGCACCATGTCCTCATGAGGAGCTCACAGTGAGGACAGGGATGGGCTCAGTGTCCCTGCTCATGAGGACATGTCTTTTTGATGTCTGTGACCCTGATGTGATCACAGAACAAAAACTCTGCTCTCATCTTTGATCACCACTTGTATTACTTTCCTAAGGTTGACATAACAACGTACTGGTGTAGTGCCTAAGGCAACTGACTGCTAACCAGAAGGCTGGTGGTTCAAACCCACCAGCCACTCCTTGGAAGGACGGTTGGGCAATCTACTTCCGTAGTGATACTGCCTGGGAGACCCAAGGAGGGGTCGCTATGAGTCAGCTCTGACTCAAGGGCAATATATTTGGAATTTTTTTTTTTTTTGTTTACGGGGTGGGTGGGCACCCGAGTGTAGTTATTCCCCATGATGAGATTGGTAATTAATTCCATGGTGGAATCTACTGGAGCAGCTGAGTAGCTTTGGGTATGTGGTCTGCTTCCCATAGATAAGAAACATCTTTGGGAATGGTCTCCAGCTTATGACATGTTTGGACCCTGCATGTAGCTGTGTCGTTGTTCATCAGCCTGCCATGCTCTGCCGACCTTGGGACTTTCAATGGACTTGAATTAATGGCCTGCCATGTGGTTCGGTAACATGGGGACTGTGCCATTTTATTTGTCAATCTTGGGCTTGTTAGCCTCAGCAGCCAGTAGCTGCCTGAGTGAAGAGATGCCTCTACCTTCAGGGGGCCAGGAGCAACAGGCAGAGCTGAAGCCCAAGGTCGAGGGGCTTTCACCCATCCCTTAGAGCCTGGCACTTTAACTTGGACTTAAAGCCTCCAAATTGTAAGAATAAACTCCTGTTTGCTAAAGCATCCCATTTGTGATATATTCTTCTCAAAGCAGCACTAGGTGACCAGAACAGTGTAGGATTTCATGTGCATGAAATGTCTCCGGAGAGCATGAGTAAATTAATGGTTGCCTAGGGCTACAAAAGACCTCTTTAAGGTGTTGAAGATCAAAGATGTTACTTTGAAGACTAAGGTTCACCTAACCCAAGTCACGGTATTTTCAGTCACCTCATATTCCTAGGGAAGCTGGACAATGAACAAGGAAGACTGAAGAAGAGTTGATGTTTTTGAGTTGTGGTGTTGGTGAAGAATACTGAAAATACCATGGACTGCCAGAAGAAGTAACAGATCTGTCCTGGAAGAAGCGCAGCCGGAATGCTCCTCAGAAGCGAGAATGGACAGCCTCATCTCACTACTCTGGTCATGTTGTCAGAAGGGATCATTCCCTGGAGAAGGGTATCAGAGAGAGTCAGAGAAAAAGGGGAAGGCCCTCAACAAAACGGATTGACACAGTGGCTACAACGATGGGGTCAAGTATAGCAAGGATTGCGAGGGTGATGCGTAACTGGGCAGTGTTTCATTCTGTTGTACACAGGGTCATTATGAGTTGGAGTTGACTCAATGACTAACAACAACAAGGGCTGTGGGATAGGAACTTGGGAGCTACTGCTAATAGATACAGAGTTTTTTTGGGGGGTGAAGAAAATATCCTAAAATTCAATCATGTAGAGTTTAGTATAATGCTGTGAATTGACTAGAAACCATTTCAGTGCACACTTGAAACATGTAAAATGCATGGAATAAAAAATACACCTCAATAAAGCTATTTTTTAAAAGGTAGCTAAGCAATTCTGAGGGAGCTCTGGTGGCGTAGTGCCTAAGGCACTTGACTGCTAACCAGGAGGCTGGCGGTTCAAACTCAGCAGCCAGACAGAAGGTTGGGTAATCTACTTCCGTAGTGATACTGCCTTGGGAACCCAAGGAGGGATTGCTATGAGTCGGGTCTGACCCCACGACATATAACAACAACAACAACAAGCAATTCTGAACTATTTCCTCTAGCAGACTGTGGCTAAAGTAACGGAGGCCTTGGGGACATGCTGGAGAGGAGCCACAGAAACTGATTGGTCAACTTTGCTTTGTTTTCTTCTAAGTGAAGAAGATGAACTACAATCTCATAAGCTTTTGCCACGTGAAGACAATCATAATAAGGAAATCAGGTACTCAATGCAATTGAGGAAGCTTTTATTAATTAATGGGTAGTAGCTGACCGAGGAGAGATCAGGAATGAGCATGACCGAGTAAGACAAGAACATCACCAGGAGGGACATGGTGAGACTGCTCCAGCTGCACCTGGTGAAAGCGTGTGCTGACTGAAAGAGTAGCCCTTTATTCTACCTCCTGGCAAAGGGAACTCATCCCATTAAACTGACCTCGAATCCCTTAGACCGGGCAGACAAGAATAAGGTGAGGGTGTTGGAGATACTCCAGTGCTGTGATTTTTGAAGTGCTAAAGATCAGAAGGAAGGTTGGGCAATCTACTTCCGTAGTGATACTGCCTCGGAATCTCAAGGAAGGGTCACTATGAGTTGGGTCCGACTTGACGGCAAATAACAACAACGACAAAGATCAATTGCACCACTCATCTGTCAGTGTGTCGTACTGTGGTATGTATGTCTTGCATGTTGCTGTAAGTCTGGAAGCTATGCCACTGGTATTTCAAATGCCAGGAGTTACCCATGGGAGCCATGTTACAATGAACTTCCAGACTAAGACAGGCGAGGAAGAAAGGTGTGGTGATCTACTTCAGAAAATTAACCGATGAAAACCCTAGGCATCAACTGACTATAGTGTAATATAGCACTGGAGGGTGAGAGCGCTAGGCATCCACTGAGTATTGAGTAATGTAGCACCAGATGGTGAGACCCCTAGGCCTCCACTGAGCATTGTGTAACATAGCGCCAGAGGGTGAGACCTATAGACATCCACTGAGTACTGCGTAATATAGCGCTGGATGGTGAGAGCCTGAGGATCAGAGACGCTCTGAACACACAGCTGCTGCAACAGTGGACTTGAGCACCACGGCATCATTCGGGTTGGTGTCACCCAATGTGGTAACTCATGGTGTCACCCCACCCCCAGGAACCCCATACAGACCATACAGGATCCTTAGTAATATTAGCTATCAATTTTAATCATGGAATAATATGTGATGGGTATAGCTGTAAGTTGTTTAAATATAGTGTTTCCTAGATTATATGAATACTGGCAACAAAATTGTTGTGTAAAATTTTTCAACATTGAATTACAACATTATTAGTTACAACATTATTAGTCACTGAGTGAAAGCCTTTTTTAATTTTTCTCCTTCTTTCATTTAATTACTACTTCATTCTCAAAACAGTTTTTAATATAGTTTCACAAATACTAATTCACACAATATTGTAGCAATTACACCAGAAAATTTGACAAAATTAGCAACAGTAACAGTGTATGCTCACAGCACATGCAGATGAAATCACGTGATTGGGAGTGTCATTTCTATTGGGTAATAATGACAGTTCTGACCAGAGTGCGTTAAAAAGTTCAAAAAGTCTGTCATCAGAAAATTTATATGTGTGTGTGTGTGTGTGTGTGTGCTACAAACATCATATCCAAGGATATAGTAGAGCACACCGGGGCAAAGTTTTGAAAACTTAGCCTTCTTAGCCGATACCTTGAGGGAATGAGTCACTGGGTTTGGGAATTTAAGACTATGGTCTTGGGAGACATTGAGGTCAACTAGCATTACATTAGTTCACTAAGACAATGTTCTACATCCACTTCAGTGAGTAACGACTAGAGTTTTAAAAGCTATGAGGAGCCATGTAAGATGCAACTATTGTTCTCTCCTCATGCGGAGCGAAAAAGAGTGAAGAAAATCAAAGACTCAAGGAAACAATTAGTCCAAAGGATGAACTGACCACGTGAACCACAGCTTCCACTACTCTGAGCCCAGAAGAACTAGATGGTGCCCAACTACCACCACCAATCGCTCAGATCAGAATCACAATGGACTTCCTAGATAGAGAGGGAGACTTAAAAATAAAGAACAAAACTCAAAATTGTAAAAATGATCTGACTTATTGGTCTGATAGAGTCTGCTGGAACCCCTAAGACTGTGGCCCATAGGCAGCTGTCAAGCCTGGAACTGATGCCACCACTAGGGATGAACTGTCAGCCAAAGGACACTGTTGTCACATTCCAACTCATTGCAACCCCACGTACAACAGAAGGATACACAGCCTGGTTCTGCACCATCCTCACCATCATTGCTGTGTTTGAACCTGCTGTTACAGCCACTGTGTCAGTCCATCTCATTGAGGGCCTTCCCCTTTTCTGTTGACCGTCCACTTTACCAAGCATTACATCCTTCTCCAGGGATTGGTCCCTTCTGACAACATGACCAAAGTACATGAGACAAAGTGTAGTCATTCTCTCTTCTGAGAAGCATTCCAGCTGTACTTCCTCCAAGACAGATTTGTTCATTCTTCTTGAAGTTCAGAGTACATTCAAAATTCTTCCCAACACCACAACTCAAATGCATCATTTTTCTGCAGTCTTCTTTATTCGTATGTGTATATGAAGCTATTAAAACTACCATGGCTGAACAATGTTGTTGTTGTTGTTAAGTGCCGTCGAGTCGTTTCCGACTCATAGCGACCCCATGCACAGCAGAACGAAACACTGCCTTATCCCGCACCAGCCCCACAATCCCTGCTATACTTGAGCTCATCATTGCAGCCACCGTATCAATCCATCTTGTTGAAGGCCTCCCCCTCTTTCGTCGACCCTCCACCCTACCAAGCATGACACCCTTCTCCAGGGAATGGTCCCTCCTTACAACATGACGAAAATAGGTGAGACGAAGTCTGGCCATTCTTGCTTCCAAGGAGCATTCTGGCTGCACTTCCTCCAGAACAATAGACAGACCTAAAAAAGTGAACAATGAGACCCGTGATGAATGTGTTCCTCAATACAATCAACCATATGACACCAAAATGGTAGCGTTTGCTCAAAAACAAAGCCCAGAAGTCGGGAAGGGGCAGGAGAGAAGGATGAGTGGGAATGGGGACCAGGGAGGGTGGTAAGAGTGCTGTTATGTTGAGGGGATGAGGGGATTACAACCAACATCAGGAAACAAAATGTGTAAAATTGTTGAATGGAAACTAATTTGTTCTGTAAACTTTCACCCAAACTACAATAAAAAGTTCAAAAACAAAGTCAATGAGCATAGAGTTTAGCCTTGTAGATATACTGATACATGTCAGCTGGGCTTACAGAAATGTTTCTCTTGTTATAACTACAGGAAGTTACTTTTAAAATTATAAACTGCTTTTGAAACACTGCAGACAAATTTTATAGACAGTTGTTTTTATGTCACCCCCTTGGTGTCACCCCCTCAGTCACCTCTCTGTGTCACCCCTCTGACAGTGTCACCACCTCTGACCGTGTCACCCCTCTGACTGTGTCACCCCCTCTGACCGTGTCACCCCTCTGTGTCACCCCTCCAACTGTGTCACTCTCTCTGACAGTGTCACCCCTCTGACTGTGTCACCCCTCTGACTGTGTCACCCCTCTGACTATGTCACCCCTCTGTGTCACCCCTCCAACTGTGTCACTCTCTCTGACAGTGTCACCCCTCTGACAGTGTCACTCCTCTGACAGTGTCACTGCTCTGACTGTGTCACCCCTCTGACTGTGTCACCCCTCTGACTGTGTCACCCCTCTGACCGTGTCACCCCTCTGACTGTGTCACCTGGTGCAGTCTGCACCCCTTGCACACCCCCAGGGATGCCACTGCTCCAGCATATCAATGACTGAAGACAATGCAGGCCCAGGCAGTGTTGTTGTACCGGAGTCGGAGTTGACTGGACAACAGCTACCACAACACACCCTAGAGTTGCATGAAATGACTAGGAAGGCAGGTCACTAGTTTCTGAGACCACCACCTTTGGAGGGTGGACAGAGTGAATCCCATACAGAGACCAAGCAGACCTCCTGCCAGGAATCCCAAACAGGTAGGAGCCCAAGTCAAGCTCTGGAGGCTCTGGAAATCATTAAAGAAAAGTGTGACTTTAAAAACAAAAAGAAGGAAAGGGGAGGAGCCAGGAGAGTCCCTGGCCATCAGAGTGGGGGGCTGGGTGTCTGTCTCTTGGTGATGTCTGACAATGGGTGGGGTTCACACCCTCACAGGGAGCCTAAGAAGAAGCACTGAGTTAGCAGTGAAACAGGGTAGAACTGCTGGAGGGTTCTATAGGTCAAGGAGCTGTGGGATGCAAGTGTCCATTTCTGTGTAGTCAGGAGGAGTGCTGCGTCATGGTCTTTGGAGGGATGGCTGACACCTCTGCTCCTCGCCTTGCCCTGCTGCACCCTGTGGCTCACACCACTCTGCAGGTGCCTCTCCTGTCTGCCTGCCCCTGACTTTCAAGGCCTGGGATGATGCCCCTCACATTGAGCCAGCAGCCGGGAGCACAGCACCCAACTACAAAATGTGTCCCCTCCTTGCACTTCATGGCCTCTGAGTGCCTTTGGGCTTTTCATTCACTTTTCTGGGCAGTTGTACCCATTTAGGTATCACTTTTAACAAATCATGAAGCTCCTTCTGCCACCAAGGGGTCATGGGATATGGGGAGGATTCTTAAACACGCCCCTCATTCACGGTTCCCCCTAAACTCTCAAAAGGCCTGGGCATTCCCCCTTTGATAAGCGGTCCTTCCTCTCCCTGCCTTTGTCCCCTCAGAAAGCTGTCTGTCCCCAGGAAGGCAGCTGCTTCTCCTAGGGGTGCTGGTGCTGGCCACCAGCGGCCGCCGAGCCTGGGTGTGTGTGCATGCATGGGGCATAAATCCCAGTGAGAAAAGCAGCTCCCTGACAACCTAGTCACAAAAACCCTGTCAAGTAACCCCTAATTTTGAGGTGAGTGTTAATTCCCAGCAAATTGATTTACGCCCTATTTGAGGTTTGCTGAGTTCTGTTGTTCATCTGTTATTACCAAGGCCCCGGCTCCATCCATTCATTTCGAGCAGGGACACAACCCAGTGCATCTCCCAAGAAAAGACCCTTTGTCGGCACATCTAGAGTTTGCTAATTAAATCAACGAGGCCATTACTCACTTTCTCCAGAAAACAGGCACCGGGCACCCCTCTCTCACCACCTACCTCACTCTCCCTCTCTCTCTCTCTCTCTCCCTTTCTCCCTCTCTCTCTCTCTCCCTCAACCCCCTCTCCCTCTTCTCCTTCTCATTCTCTCTCCAATTTGGAGTGTTGTAAGCACAGTGAACCTCAAAGTTTAACCTGCCCTTACTGCCAGATTCACCAGACTTTAGATTGTCAGCCAACAACTGAAAACTGATAGTAACTCTTTTTTTTTTTTTTTTTTTTAATTGTGATTTCGGTGAAAATTTACAGAGCACATTCACTTTCCATACAGCAGTTTTGTCTCATGACATTGACCACAATTTCCCACAATGCAACAGATCCCCTCCTACTCCCTCAATATAGTTACCTCTTCCCTGTGTCCATCCCTCCATGCACTCCTGCCCTCTGAGCTGTCTCCCTGTGCATACACAGCCCTTCTTTCTCCCATGATTGTTCTCTCCATGGAGCATATCTACCTCAGGTAAATGTTCAGCTCATATGCCTGTCTTTTGTTTGGCTGGAAGCCACAGGTGTGGGTTCAATTCCAGACCTGAAGGGCAGCTAGGGGCCATAGTTTCAGTGATTCCACCAGGCTCTATCAGACCAGCAAAACTGCCCCCCCCCCTTTTTTTTTCTCCAAATGATTTTGAGTTTTGTTCCACATTGTTCTCCCTCTCTATCCAGGATCTCCTACATAGATCCCCTTCCAAGTGATTGACAGTGGCAGCCAGGCACCATCTAGCTCTTCTGGTCTCATAGTCATATAGGCTGCAGATTGGATGATGTACCAGTCACTAGGACTAATTGTTTTCATGATTTTTTTGGTTTTCTTTACTCTTCTTTGCTTTGGACGAGCAGAGGCCCATCATTACATCTAGATGGCAACTTGCAAGCTTTTAAGACCCCAGTCACTACTCACCAAAGTAGGAAGTAGAACAATGTTTTGTGTAGTATGTTATGCCAATTGAGCTTGATGGTCCCTGCAACTATGGTCCCAAGCCCACAGGTCCAACTACTCAGTCCCCCTGGGTAGCTGGCTGTGACCAAGCAGTGACTACAACCTTGCCCCTTGTAAAAACTGACAGTAATTCTTCATGCAATCAAGAGTAGACACATATGTGCCCGCACACATGCCCATGCACACATACATACATATGCACACATGTGCAAGTGCCCATACATGTGCATTCACATGCACACAGGTACACATATGTGGGCATGTGGAGATGCATGCATGTGAACATACATGCACACACATGTGTGGGCACAGTTACACGTTTACCCACATATAGGCCCACAGGACTTAGTGACATGGTAACCTTTAGGAAAAACATGGCCATTCTAAGTCTTGGAGTCTAGCCTCCTCACTGAGTAGCAGAAGGGTGGATTTCATGAAGGCGGTGGTGTTGGCCGCTGGTGCGCAAGTGGTCTGCATTATTAGCTGAAGTGGACTCTGACACAGGAAGGACACCGTCGTAGTGTCTGTCTCTCCCAGCAACAGAGGCAACAAGAATGTCAGAGGGCTTGAATGAGCCCTCTGCACACCCCAGAAGCTTTAGGTCACACCTTCCTTAAATCGAATTTTCTTCTTCAACTCATCAAAATGAAGAGAAAAAAACAGGAAAAGGAGACTTGGACGCCATTTTGTTGTTTTGATGTTAATCTAGAAAATTCTCCCATCCTGAAGAAGAATTAAAATAAGAGCTGAAGTCAGAAAAGGAATAAATAATTTGCCAAATGACACCCAAACCCACTATCATGGAGCTCACAACAACCCCCTAAGACAGAGTACTGCACCATAGGGTTTCCAAGACTGTCATCTTTACAGAAGTGGACTGCCTTATCTTTCTCCCTTGGAGTATGTTTGAACTACCAACCTTTTGCTTAGCAGCTCAGCGCTTCAACCACTGCACCACAAGGGCTCTGTAAATAACTGGCAGAACAGTATTATTTATGGACTCTTTTTTAACAAAAGCCTTGAAGTTGAGTTTCTTACCCAATAGCAGGGGTACTTTCTATATTTTAATTGACTATGAAGGCCCTAGTCCATAAATGGGAGATGCCAAGGGGGATGGCCTTATGATCCTTGGAAAGGTCCGTATGGTTTACAAGAAGATGCTCGGTACCCAATGGATCGGATGGTGCCAGTGGTACCCAGAGGTGAGATGAGTTTCTGCTGTAATACATCTTCTCCACAGGCTTATCCAAACACAAGTAGAGAAGGTCTTATTAAATTCATTCCTTTAGGTCATGTTTTGAGATCTCTGGTGGCATAGTGCCTAAGGCATTTGACTGCTAACCAAAAGGCTGGCAGTTCAAACCCACCAACCACCCCTTGGAAGGAAGATTGGGAAATCTACTTCCATATTGATACCACCTTGGAAACCCAAGGAGGGGTCGTTATGAGTTGGATCTGACTCGATGGCAGTGAGTTTTTAGGGAATGTTTTAGCCTAACATGCAAAAGTTCCCTGGAAGAGGTGGCATATTTATAAATAAGCAGGGTCAAAAGATAATGAGCTCTGTATCAGGCAGGTCCAACCAGGACTTTAATGCAGGAAATAAGCTACATTATGCATGGGGCTGCTTAAAAGCCAAATGGGACAAGGAGGTAACCCAGGCATCTGCAAGAGCAAAATGCCACACACTTGTAGGCTGGAGGGACAAGGGGAGTCACTGGTGTTTCCAGACCCCAGGGGCAGAATCTGGAGGCACAGAGGAGACAATATCCCCAGGCAGGGGAGGAGAGAATGACCCAGGCTTCCCCTTCCTCCTACCCTTCTGTCTCCCACCCATACTTCCCACTGGCCAATCCTCACTGGAGGATTGCTGAGTCCAAAGCCTGGATCTGCAGCCTCAGACACACAACAGAGCAGAGCAGGGAGGACAAGCTATGGTCCAGAGCAAACTGGCTTCGCATCCAACAGCACTGGCAGCAGGGAGAAGGGAGACTCAATTTCAACAAACAAGTATTCACCTGCAGTAAATGTTGACACTTGGAGGGTCAACTAGGACCAGGGAACCCCTCACTGAGATGGATTGACACAATGGCTGCAACAATGGACTCAGCACACCAACCATCATGAAGATGGGTGGGGCCAAGCGACGTTTGGTTCTGTTGTACGTGAGGTTGCCATGGGTTGGGGATGAGTGAGGGCAACAATCAACAACAACAGTGGATGTTGAAGATGCTGCCAGGTCATCTTAAGATTCCCAAGCCAACTCCACATGGCCAAGTGTTCTGGAGGGGAGACGGTGTGCTCAGGAAGGTGTTGGAGTTACTCCATCTCTTGGAATCTTACCTTACCTTTCATAAAATGAGGTAGTAGTCTTCCTGCTCAGAGCACACACTGAAGACACTACTCTCTACTCTCCTCCTGCCCAGAGGAACTAATAGCCTACCAATAGGACAGAATCTTCTTAGAATAGACTATGTACACCTTGTCCTGGCCCACGACTTGGCAGTGCCTTCCCTCCAAGCAGCCCGACACACCTTCATCTCTATGTTGTTCTTGTTGTTGTTAAGTGCCGTCGAGGCGTTTCCGACTCATAGCGACCCCATGCACAGCAGAACGAAACACTGCCTTATCCCACGCCAGCCCCACAATCCCTGCTATACTTGAGCCCATCATTGCAGCCACCATATCAATCCATCTCATTGAAGGCCTCCCCCTCTTTCATCGACCCTCCACCCTACCAAGCATGACATCCTTCTCCAGG
>NW_006921943.1:1651871-1680597 GCF_000298275.1 Orycteropus afer afer | reverse complement strand
TCCCCTTTCTCCTGCTCCTCTGGCCTGCTTCTTTGGGCGTCCCTGAGTTGTCTCTCCTCACCTGTATTCCTGGGGCTGACTGCTCTTCTGTCCGGGTTCAAGGCTTTTATCCCCTTTCTCCTGCTCTTCCAGCCTGCTACTCTGGGCGTCCCTGCAGTTGTCTCTCCTCACCTGTAACCCTGGGGCTCTATAATAATTATTTAAGTTCCACTCTAAATTATCTCCTCCCTCAATATCCTCTCAGACAATCACAACACATCTAATTAAACCCCCCTTCTTCAAACCAGCTCACTCTTTAAATCAGGGGTCTGCAGGCCAAATCCCATGTGCTCCCTGTTTTGTAAATAAAGTTTTATTGGAGCACAGCCATGTCTCTTTGTTCACAAACAGTCTACAGCTGCTTTCACACTACTATGGCAAAGAAGAATTGTTGTGACAGGAAATGTGTGGCCCCAAAGCCTAAATTTTCACTCTGGCCCTTTACAGAGCAAGTTTGCCAAACTCTGCTTTAAAGGATAACAGTAAACACAACTCCTCCTTCAAGAAAGGATAAATTCCCTCTTTCTATACCCAAAATCTACAGCCATTGAGTCAATTTTGACTCACAGCAACCACCATTGGGTTTCTAAGGCTGTAAATCTTTATAAAAGTAGATTGCCTCACCTTTCTCCCGTGGAACAGGTGGTGGGTTTGAACCATTGACCTTCTGATTAGCAGCCAAATGCCTTATCTACTGCACCACCAGACCTCCTTGATGTAGTGGTTAAGGCATTTGGCTGCTAACCAAAAGGTCAGTGGTTCGAACCCACCAGCTACTCTGCCGAAGAAAGATGGGAAAGTCTGTTTCTGTAAAGCTTTACAGCTTTGGAAATTCAAGTGGGAGTCTCTATAAGTCAGAATCAACTTGATGGCAGTCAGTTTTATTCTTTCTATAGTAAAGAAAATATAATAAATATATGTAATGATTGCTATTATTATTCATGCAATAAAAATAATTCTTCTTCCCCTTCTTGAGCCACATCTGAAACCCTGTCATCTCCATGACGTCCCAGCTTGACCAGGGCAAAACCAATACCTTCTCCACACTGGTCAGTCCTCTGGGCAGAAGTCCCGCACTCCACCGCCCTTCCCTGGAGGGGCCTTGCTTTACCCCACGCCCCCCACCGAGTGCCTAGATGGGGCCTAGAATGAAGCTGTTCATTTAGGAAGAGGCTGGGGGGAGGGCACGTTGGGAATAACCCATGACTCAGTAGAGACAGAAGGAAACCACATGCCTGTGTACACAGAAACCAGTTGCCATCAAGTCAGTTCTGACTTGTGATTACGACGCTCATCTACCAGCAAAGAAGTTGGAGGTTCAAGCCCACCCAGGGGTTCCTCAGAAGGAAATGCTGAAGTTCTGCTTCTGAAAGATCAGACATTGGCACCCTACGGAGCACAGATCTACTCTGACACACAGGGGGCCTCCATCAGTTAGGATCAACTCAACTGAACTTGGTTAGAAAGTTCATGGGAAGGAAGTCCACCAAACTCTGAAATGTGTGGCTTGGTAAAGGGAGACAAAAGGAATTGTACTTGCCTAAAACCAAAACCAAACTCACTACTGTAGATTTGGATCCAACTCATAGCGACCCCTCCTTAGGTTGTCGAGGCAGTAACACAACAGAAGTAGATTGGCTAACTGGGTATAATATAATAAGGAGCTCTCGTAGCATAGTGCCTAAGACATCTGACTGATAACCAGAAGGTTCATGGTTCAAACCCACCGGCCACTCTGAGGAAGGAAGACTGGGTAATGTACTTCTGTAATGATTTGCAGCCTTGGAAACCCAATGGGGGTCACTATGAGTTGGAATCGACTCAATGGCAGTGGGTTTTTGTTGTTGTTTTGTAAGGTGGGTACAATGAGCCGTGGTGGTGTCGTGGTTAAGCCCTTGGCTATTAACCAAAAAGTCAGCAGTTAGAATCCACTAGCTGCTCCTCTGAAGAAAGATGAGGCAGTCTGCTTCTTAACTATTACAGCCTGGGAAACTCTGTGAGGGAGTTCTACTCTGTCCTGCGGGGTTGCTAGGAGTCAGAATTGACTCAAGGACAGCAGGTTTGCTTTGGTTTGATGTAAGTATAATGAGATCCAGGGGGGTCTGCCTTGAGCCATTGGCAGGGTTTTCTCACTGGAACGATGGGAGAGAGTAGCGGGGAGTGAAATGCAACAGCCGGACACCTGTGAGCTGCTGGGCGAGAACGTGGACGGGGAGTGAGCACGGAGCTCCAGCAGGCCCAGGGGGCTGCCGTCCAGCCCCAGCCCGCGTGCGTCGGCCGCTTTCGTGGCAGACTTGCACACTGCTGTGGGAAGGGTGTCGCTGCTCCTGTGCTTTATCCCTGAAAATTAGGGGACAGAATGATGGAGACCATGGGGTCATGTTCACTGTTCTCGGAGCTGGCCTTAGACAGGCTGTGTCTGTACGAAGCCAAACAAGCTTATCGGCTGGTTGGCTGTACATGGCGTCAGCAGTCCGCCGCTGTGCTGGCCGAAGGAACAACAGCCCAGGGGAGGAGCCAGGGCCCCTTGGAAGAGACCCGGAAGTTCTCGGGAGCCCCTGCGCACCCAGCTCTCCTGCGCATGTTCCGGTGGAAATGTTGGCGTCTCGTTCTAAATCATATTCGTGTTCATAAGGAAGGTTACTGCGTCTGTCAGTTTAAGTCTTGGTTTCTGAGCCTGAGAGCGTTTTCTCCGACTCTGTGCTTACGAATGAACTTTTCCTTTTCCAAGCTTGTCACTTGATGTAATAGTTCAAAACAAGGCGATTTTTTAAAGTGAGATCTGATTTTGGAAGAGGTGTCTGCGTTGAAATGGAGCTCCGTTCTAGCGACACAGCATGCCGCCTCTGTGCACCGGATGCCCAGCAGGCTGTGGTCTTGAGGAGCGCTTACGTCATGGCTGCCAGCCACCAACCTGTTTAACCTCGGCTTGCTCGGTAGGGAGCTGCAGACCTCGGCCCTCCTGTCCGTCTGTTTCCACTCGCTGGTCAGACCAGCTTTCCTATTCTCCATTGTTCCTTCCAGCCTGGACCCCAACAAGGCACTCTCCCTCTAGAGAGGAGGGTGCAAAGATGCCACCAAATCATTTCATTTGTAATATTGCTTGTGACAACATTTCAGGAAATCAAGGAGGACTCAAACAAAGCGAATTTCCAGTGAGGTGCCAGCTCAGTATCAAAAAGGCTTCAAAGTCCAGGTTCCCAAGCAATATGCCAAAGCACTTCTTCTAGCAGATGTAAGAAGCCATGGTAGTGCAACAGTTAAGTGCTCAGCCTCTAACTGAGAGCGTGGCAGTTAGAACCCATGGGGAAAGGGCTGGCAGTCCACTCAGGTAAAGGTGACAGCCAAGAAGAGCCCACGGGGCGGCTCCACTCTGTCACATGGGGGGGCCATGAGTCAGAACGGGCTCCATGGCAGCCAACAGCAGCAGCATAGCAGTTACATCAAATAAGGAGGTCAACGTATTGAGCAGCTTCTGTTGGACTGATGAGCAAGCCACATTCAAGACCCAGTTAGGATACAAGGAACTTCATTTCTTTCTAGTCTGTCCTCAGGAGCCGAGTGTGTGTGGAATTAGCACGGATGGGCTTCTCAGAAATTATAACACATCACTGCCAGTAAAAGGCTGCCAGTGGGAAGAGAAGGTAAGGCAGGCCCAGGCTAAGGTTGTTGCTTACGGGTGGCACTCCAGCTGGAGCCCTACGCCCTGTGCAAGAGACAGGAGACACTCTGCCAGAGCTGGCGTGGAGGGGGCTCTTAGGGCCAGAACAAGGCCAGGTCTGAGCAAAGCAGGACTGGGCTGAGTAAGACAAGTCAACGCTGTTGTGGGCGCCTACTAAAAATGAAGCCCACTGCCATGGAGTTGATTCCGACTCACAGCAATGCTATGGAATAGAGTAGAGCTGCCCAGAGGATGTCCAAGGCTGTGATATTTATGAAGCAGACAGCCACATCTTTTACCCACACAGCAGCTGGTGGGTTCGAACCACTGATCCTTCAGTGAGCAGACAAGCTCTCAACCCCGGCTCCCAGGGCTCTGTCAGCAGGGGCTATCTTGATGATAGCTTGATGGAAACAATGTTCTGGAAGATCATCCTGCCAGCTACATGTACAATGAACCGGAGCAGGACACCGCTCAGTGAAGTGACCCTGGTCTGACAGCTGCTGAAGATACCAGGTGCAGGCAGTAGGACAAGACCTGGAGACACCAGGAGTGAGTATGGCAGGAACAGAGACAGAAAAGAAAGGACAGACCAAAGAAGCCAGGTGGACAGGGCTCAATGTGGGTGAGCTTCCTGAAGCTTCAGAAATGGCATCGGTCAAGGTTTCCATGGTAATTAGGCCATGTGATTTCCCAAGAAGACACTGACTGGTTTCTGGACGCACACCACTTCATTAGCCTTAAGATTAAACTCAGCCTCCCGGGGGGAGTAGCTTAGTTCACATGGAAGTTGGGTTTGAGACCCCGCTATGGTTCTGTGTCCCCAGAGAGGTATTTGCAAAGGTGAAAGTGTGGCAGCTCCGCCAGTCATTGTCCCTAGACTTGCTGTTGAGTTGGCCCTGACACAGGTGACCCTTGCACAGCAGCCAAGACTCTGCCCGCTCCTATGCCATCCCCGTGATGGATTACGGTTTGCAGTATCATGATCCGTGGCATTTCCACTGGCCGTTTTCAGAAGGTGGTCTCCGGGCCTTTCATCCAAGGTGCCTCTAGGTGGACTCTAACCTTTTAAGTGCTAGCCAAGCACTTTCACCATAGTCTGTTTCACTGTCTCTGCTCCTGACATACTTACTCCAGGCCTCTCCAAGTCTTGTCATACTGCCACCTCCTTTCACCATTGGGCTCTCTCATTCACTCAGGAAAGTCCTGCAGAACCTTTGCATGAGGTTCAAGCTGCAGCCCCTTGTTGCCCTGAGATTCGCGTGTGTAGCAGCCACCTGGAAAGGTCTAAGTTGTCAAAACCTGAAGAGGCAGAAGGCAGCAGGTGACACTTTCCCATACCAATGCCACTATCCATCAGACAAGAAAGGGCTGAATTTCTAAGCCCGTTGCCCATGTTCAGAGAACAGAGAGTTTTCCTGCAGCTCATCACACGTGACACAGCATGACAGCTCATGAGCACAGAGTCATCATAACTACCTCATGAAGACTTCACAGGACTTTGCAAATCGAAATTCGGCCCCGTTCACGTTGCTGCACAAGTCATTGCTCTGAGTGCAGCTGCACAGCTCAGCCCCACATTTCCACATCATCATCTGGGATGACTCCCTGATGCTTGGTCCCCACTAGGCTTCTTCATATCTTCACATGGTCACCACTGTGCAATAACCATGGCACATGAGTCCTTGGTCTGCTTTTTACATTTTCAATCTAAGCTCACCAAAGCCAGCTTATCCATTATCCATTATCTTCTGTTAATGTCTGGATCTTCTGTTAATTCTGTAAATGTCTAGATGGTGCAAAGGGTTAATACCCTTGGCTGCCAACACAAGGTTAGCAGTTGCCACTTTGGCCATGAGACTGGAGGATCTGATGGTCTCTGACTACCATTACTACATTCTGATGAAAGAGTCTATAGAAGAATTCCTGTCAAGAGGGAGAAAATGCAGAACAGAATTTCAGCTTCTTATGGAATCCAGACTTTCTGGAGCCATGGAGGCTGGGTGAACCCTTGAAACTATTGTCCTGAGATAATCTTTAAGCTTTAAATGAAAAACATCCCCTGAAGGTTTCTTTAAACAAAATCTTAGTTTAATTTAATTAGTAAAGAGCACCTTCCTTGAGCATTGTGTTATTTTAAAGAACTATCAGTATAGGAAGGAGCTTTGGTAGCATAGTGGCTAAGACACTTGACTGCTAACCAGAAGGCTGGCAGTTCAAACCCACCAGCCACTCCTTGGAAGGAAGATGGGGCAATCTACTTCCGTAGTGATACTGCCTCGGAAACCCAAAGAGGGGTCGCTATGAGTCAGGTCTGACTTGACGGCACATCACAACAACAGCAACAACATCAGTATAGGATCAAAATGGCATCAGCAAATGAAAAGTTTAGATAGGAAGCTTAGGGGGAGTGTATTTAAGCTAAAAGGAAAAAAACCCACTGTCAATGAGTCAGTTCTGACCCATAACGACCCCCACTGGGTTTCCAATTACTTCAGTAAATCTTCATGGAAGTAGATTGTCCCGTCTTCCTTCCGTGTAGTGGCTGGTGAGTTTCAACTTCCAACCTTCTGCTTAACAGTCAAATGCCTTAGGCACTATGCCACCAGAGCACCATGTATGTTAATGGGGGAGAATGGTTGCATGACTTGACTTTAATGAATGTCACTGAACTGTACATGTAGAAATTTTTTAATTGATTCATGTACATTGCTGTGCATATTTTCAACAGCAAAAAATTAATTAAAAAAGAAGATATAAAGTTTTAAAAATTCTCAGTTCAAATTCACCTAGAGACACCTCAGAAGAAAGGCCTGGCTCTCAACTTCCACAGAATCAACCTCTGAAAACCCTACAGGGCATAGTTTACTCTAATGCCCATGACGTCAGCTCCATGGCACCTGGCTCTGCTTTGTTTAGTTTTTCTATAAATAATAACACTAATAACATTTCTTTCTCTTTGACATTTCTTTTGCTTGGCATTTCTCAAGCTGAAAGAACTGAGGAAAAATTTAAGCCTCAAGTTGCAATACTGAAAAATTCTATGGGCAAAATATTGAATTATGCAGGAAACATCGAAAGAAGATGGAAAGAATACACAGCATCGCTGTACCAAAAAGAACTGGTCAGCATTCGTCTATTTTAGGAAGTGGCGTATGATCAAGAACCAATGGTATTGAAGGAAGAAGTCAAAGTTGCATTGAAGGAATTGGCGAAGAACAAGGCTCCAGAAATTGACGGAATACCCATTGAGATGTTTCAACAAATGGATGCCCCACTGGAGGCACTCACTCGGCTAGGCCGAGAGATTTGGAAGACAGCTACCTGGCCAACTGACTGGAAGAGATCCATATTTGTAGCCATTCCAAACAAAGGTGATCCCAAAGAATGTGGAAATTATTGAACAATATCATTAATATTGCAAGCAAGTAAAATCTTACTGAAGATAATTCAAAAAGGGTTGCAGCAGTATATTGACAGAGAACTTCCAGAGGTGCAGGCTGGATTCAGAAGAGGACATGGAATGAGAGATATCATTGCTGATGTCAGATGGATCTTGGCTCAAAGCAAAGAATACCAGAAAGATGTTTACTTATGTTTTATTGACTATGTAAAAGCATTCAATTGTGTGGATCATAACAAATTATGGATAACACTGAGAATAATGGGAATTTCAGAACAGTTAATTGTACTCATGACATGTACATAGACCAGGAGACTGTCATTTGAACAGAACAAGGGAACACTTCATGGTTTAAAACCAACAAAGGAGTGTATCAGGGTTGTATCCTTTCCCCATACTTATTCAATCTATATTCTGAGAAGCTGGAGTATATGAAGAAGAAAATGGCATCGGGATTGGAGAAAGAATCATTAACAACCTGTGATACACTGACGACACAACTTTGCTTGCTGAAAGTGAGGATGACTTGAGGCACTTACTGATGAAGACTGAAGAATACAGTCTGCAGTATGGATTACATCTCAATATAAAGAAAACAAAAATTCTCACAAGTGGACCTGTAAGCAGCATCACGATGAATAGAGAAAAGATTGAAGTTGTCAAAGACTTCACATTGCTTGATTCTACAATCAATGCCAATGGAGGCAGCAGTCAAGACATCAGATGATGTATAGCACTGGGCAAGTCAGCTGCAAAGAACCTCTTTCAAGTGTTGAGGAGCAAAGATGTCTCCTTGAGGACTAAGATGCACCTGACACAAACCATGGCATTTTCAATCGCCTCATATGCATGTAAGAGCTGGACGATGAATAAAGAAAACCAAAGAATTGATGCCTTTGAGTTGTGGTGCTGGAGAAGAATGCTGAGAGTACCCCGGACTGCTAAAAGAACGAACAAATCTGTCCTGGAGGAATTCCAGCTGGAATGCTCCTTGGAAGCGAGAATGGCCAGACTTCATCTTGCCTACGTAGGTCATGTTGTCAGAAGGGACCATTCCCTGGAGAAGGATGTCATGCTTGGTAAGGTGGAGGGTCGATGAAGGAGGGGAAGGCCCTCAAAGGAATGGATTGACACAGTGGCTGCCGTGATGGACTCAAGCATAGCAGGGATCGCAGAGCTGGCGCGGGACTGGGCGGTGTTTCTTTCTGCTGTGCATGGGGTCGCTATGAGTTGGAGACGACTCTATGGCACCTAACAACAGGAACAGCAACAACATTAATAATGATCAAGGGAAAATGGATTTCAACTCTTCCAGACAACAACCCCATGATGTTCATCTGTGGTAACCCCCATTTTACAGGAGAGAAAACACAGGAGCAGGGAGGTTAAAATAACTCACTGAAGGTCACACGCTTGTCAGAGGGAGAGCCATACTGCGGATGAAGGGAACTGGGACAGCGAGGCCCATGGTGTGTTCTGGAATATTTACCTCAAGACAAGAAAGGGACATCTTCAAAATCACCAAGACTGATCCCAGAGTTGCAGCTGGAGAGAGCGTGGACACGCTGCCAAAATCGGAGCTCTCTCCGTTCTGTAGTGATTCGCAAAAGTATCATTTAGAATTTAGCTTTGATTCACCCAGAAATATTGACACTCATGCTGTTATGAGAAGGCAAAACAGTCACTGTGCGTATGTTTTCATGGATCCAGAAATGAAATGTAGCTGTACTTGCTGTAATTCACCCAAAATTTCACATAAATATGAAAAGCATGTCTTTTTCCAAAGCTAGTCCTCTCAACATAAATGCAATTTAGATGTTTAAATATGTCACAACTGTTTCTATATCCATGCCTGTGCCTTCACAGAAACAGTGTTCCTAGAGCATGCACTTCAGGGATAGAAATATTCAGGTTTAAAATATCATATTAATAGACATTTATCAGTTCTTATCAAGCAGGGACGGGAAATGTATTGTCTGCTGTCTTATCTCACACCAACTAGGATGTAGAAATTCATATAGAAGCAGCTTCATTTTTCTTTCTCTTCCTTTTTCTTGTCCCCCTGCCATGCAAATATGAACTCTGGGAGGGTTTTGCTGGCTATTGTAAAGAGTTTCTCCACCTTGGCACTACCAATATGTGGACTAGACAGTTTTGCATGGTGGAGGCTGTCCTGTGCATGGTGGGATGCTTAGCAGCTTGCCTGGGCTCTACCCACTCAAGGCCAGCAGTACTACCCACCCCAGAAATGACCAAAAAGGCCTCCAGACATTGCCAGTTGTCTTCTGATGGTGGTGGTGGAGGGGCAGGGCAGGAACTCATCCTAGTTGACAGTTGCTCTGGTAGTCAGAGGTACATTGCCAAGTCTTTCTGGTGTTAAGTTGCAAGACAGTAGGGATACTGAGCTTAGGATCAAGTGACTTTCCAATGGCGCCTCAGTAAAGAAACTGGAGGCAAGAGCAGACAGTCAACAGTCCTGCAAACTGGACATTTCTCCCCCAGAGTCCAATCATCTCAGGGACACTTTGTATGGGGTTGTTCCCCTTGGCAAGGATCCCTGGAGGCACAGTGGTTCACACTTGGCTGCTAAGCAAACCCATCTCCTGCTTTAAATGTACCAGTCACTCCTTGGGAGATGGACGTGGCAGTCTGCTTCTCAAAGACCCCAGCTTGGAAGCCCTACGGGGCAGTCCTGCTCCGTCACACGGGGCCTATGAGTCAGAGTCGGCCTGACTGCAGTGGGTTGGTGTTGGTTCTCATCTTCGGGCTACTTCAAAGTCGCCCCTCCTGTAAGCCCTTTTGGAATTTTCTCCCCATGATTTACCGTATCTCAGTGGTGACATATCATGATAACCATTTGTCTGCTCCTTCCAAGGAGAAGACAAAGAGGTTTCCTCTCTAAACAGCTACTGAAACCACTGAGAGAATCCAATCAGTTGTGGCAAAATGACATCCGTCCTAAGACCACCCAATGGACTCTCCATCGAAGTCCTTTCTAAGAAGAGTTTATGGCCCCAGCCCTATGCTAGCTGTTCCAGAGTCTGTGACACGTGGACAAGGCAGGACTAGCCACCACATGGAAATCATACCCTGTCCATGACAACACTTCAGTTGTTAGTTTTCAATGAGGGCTGTGATAACGGAGACCATGACGTCCTCCAGGCCCGCCACATAGCAGGTGAGCTACAGATATGTGTGGAGGAAAGAAACGAATTAGTGTCAGAACCCGTAACTGGAAGGACGGTGGTGATGATACTGTTCTGTGGTTGCCTGACTCAACTGCACATGGCGGCTCTGATCAAGGCAGGAGCCACTGGGTGACCCAAGGTGGCAAGCGCACCAAGAAGGGGAAGGGGAACCAGTAATGATAAGATGCATGATCAAACCTCATGAGCAGCAGCTGAAGAGCATTGCAGAGGGGAGGACTTGGGGCATTTGGACAGCCACACTGGACGATTTGGAGATCCATCCACCGGAAGAGGCATTAGACACTTTCCACAGTGTCCCAAGGGTAGACCTGGGGCACATGATGACATGCTACCACCCTCAGTTATTAACAGTCTAGAAGCAGTTGCCATTGGGTCAGCTCCCCTCAGGAAGACCCCATGTGCACCCCATAGAGTTTTTAGTGGCTGATTTTGGCCAGCAGCGAGCCAGGGCTTTCCTCCAAGGGCCCTCTGGGTAGATTCGAAAGTCCGACCTTTCAGTGAGCAGCTGTCTGCACCTCCCTGGGAGTCCATTAACAGTCCAGCCTTGCTTGGTTCTCTTCTCAGCTAACTCAGCACTCAATTTCTGAAGGTGGGTCGCTCTCATCTCCTTTCAACTTGCCTAGAAGGCAGGGACACCCTGTGCTGTGAGGGAGGGAACCATCCACCATTCAGATGAACGAATGTTGCCGTTACCACCGGCTGCTCATTGAGCACACACGTTGCCAGACGAGGCTGGCTGCTTGCAGCTGTGGCTAAGCCGTGAGTCCTTACATCCAACGAAGAACCTACTGCTTCTGGAAACACAGGAGGGAAAGCCCTTCTCATCAGACCATCCTATTGTGTTAGTGTTCAGAAGTCCCCTCCTCCACGCGCCCTGCGAGTACACCCCGGCTCAGAGAGGACGCCGGGGTTTCTGAGACCCGCTTGCTTGCTCTCAGTGCTTGCTTGCTCTCAGTTTTTGACCATCAGTCACTGCCCAGCAAGGCTGTTTTGCTTGCTTTCCTGTTTGTCTTATTTCAGATGCTGGGAGACATGTTTACAACCGCAAAGCTTTCTAAAACTGAAAATGTGCTGTAGCAACAACCATCATGCTTCTTGATTTCTGCCACTAATCCCAGAGAACTAGTGAATTAAACCAGAGGCCCTGTAACGACTGCAAACCTTGCTCTGTCGCTGCCTGGCTGGCCTGGGAGCTAACTGCCTGCAGCGACAGGCCCCGAGTCGGAGCGAAGGCCAGGGAGTCTACAGAGGGCCCACCGAGAAGCAAGGGCGGAGTAGTGAGAACGTGGAGGCCATCTTCAATTTAATTTAATCTCAAAGGAGCCTCCGAGGTGCCTGTGGATTCCTGGGCACACCTCTGACTGCACACCTGTGCCATGTCCCGCCCCTAGCTTATTCACACCTTCATGTTTACTCCTGAAGGTAGCTGAGCCATGGCCTGTGGCCTGGGGGCCCCGTGGCGCACACTAGAACCTTCCGGTCACTGGCGTCTGCTCGTTTGAATGCGCTGGGCGGCGACTGCTCTCAGTGAGGCCAGTGCCCTTTTAAAGGGCAGAGCACAGCTGCCCTGCGATCTGCAGGGGTGAGGCACACTCTGGAAAATTCCAGTGTCTGCTCAAAAGAAGCTATTCCCAAGTTCAGAGCTGCTGTTTGAATTCAGATCCCTGGGGACACGTGGAGGAAATCAGAAAACACAGCTCATTAGTACTTGTGTAGATTATGCAAAGTTGCTCTTTTTTTTTGAAAAACAAAAAAGGACGCCTGAGTTGCAGAGAGTCAGGGAGGGAATTTGGACCGTGTCTTAGGGAGAAAGGATCAGCGAGCAGAATGTTGATTTCGAAGTGGCAGCAACCAATCCGGCCTCTTCAGCGGCAATTCCCAGGGTTCCCTCTGAAGCCCTTGGTGCTCTGTTAGCCCCGAGGTATAATGTTTGATTATATAACTACAGCTTCTGTCCCTGCGTTTTGTACAAACGCATTCTATGTGGGCCAGAATGGTAAAGATTTATGTGTGGGTATGGAAAATAAAAATCAGCATTGATTAAAAGCCCCAGATAGGCCATCCAATGCCGCCCAAAGAACATCCGTTATTTTGCATTTTGACACGGCGATTGATAACTCATAAACGCAAGCAGGAATGACAAATGCGGATGGGAACCGGCTTTGACAAAAACGATAACAGGATCTGTCTCGGGGGGCAGCGGAGGTATAAGCAGGAGCTGTTTAAAATATTTAATCATTTTATGAAGGCTGCAAGATGTTGTTTGACCCTGAAGGAGTGTGAATGTCACATGGATCAGAAATTGCCCAGTCTTTGAAGTGAAATAAAAAAAAAAAAAATGGTGTAATTGCAGGTTCTTCTTGCCACCCTATCATTTCTGTGTGGGATTAAAAATATGTCCAGAACGCGCTGGGTAGAGGACGCTGCGAAGGGGGTCTTGGTGGTGGGGAAAGCACGAAACGGCCTGCGGGGCGTCAGGTTTTCCTTTAAATTCCCAGCGCCTTTCTTTTCTTTCCTTCCAAACGGCAAGAATGTGGCCAAGGGCCCCCAGGAACAAAATGCCCCGGGTTTAACTAAAGGGTAAATTACCCTCTACTCTTGTTAGCTTGGGTCCGGCTGCCGGGGTGTTTGATCTTCCAGTCCCAGGGCCCAGGTTCCCTTGGGTACTGAGTTTAGAGGATGTGTTTATGGGGGGACGGCCGTCCAGGACCACAGGCCATGAATAAACACAGGGTGGATTTATACACCTGTGAGCCGGGCCTTCACGTGGCCACCGCGAATTGGCCATCTTGGTTCCTCTCTGGCAGGCCTCTGAGCGCCCCCAGGCCTGCCAGCAGCCCCCGGCCCCCAGTGCAGGCAGGTAGCAAGGCCACGAGCCACGGTCTGAGACTAGTCCCCCGCGAGGCTCTGTGCAACGAAGGCAGTGACACACCGTCCCGGGGGCTGCCTGTCACCCTCTGCGCGTCTGTCCATCTTGGGTTCCCCGTTCCTAATTCCGTGTCTGTGACATGGGGTGTTAGTGCTGGTTTCTTTCAGAGGAACTCGGTCCTTTCTCTTTTCTCAAAGCGTGTGTCTTTCAGGGACGGGAACCGTGTTGTTCCTGCAGCAGTTCGGGGGTTGGTGTTCCGTTTGAACCCTCCTGGAGATGCCCTCGTGGCTGGCACTTACGTCGTTTGGCGCAGATTCGCGTTCTGGGGTCAGCAGCGCACTCGGGTGGACAGGCAGACCGACAAGACGACACCTGGTGAATATTTTTCTTTTCTGATTCAAGTGTTACTTTTGTCTTCATTTGATATTATTTTTCCTGCTGACCTACGTTAGGGTGCGTGTGTCCTGTCTCTCAGAGTCTGCTGCCTTACACGGAGGTTCGCCCCCTGCGTGAAGCTCTCTGTAGGTCCCACCGACAACCTCCGTCCGTCTCCCTGCAGGCCACGGGCCACACTCACCCCATGCACGCAGACGCACTCATTCACATCCACACACACTTACCCCCAACTCGCACACACAACACACACTCACATACACTTACCCGCACATTCACACACACCTATTCACACCCTCACACACACTCTCACTCTGACACGCACACTCATTCACAATCACACCCACTTATCTCCACACTCACACACACCACACACTCATATCCCACACACACTCATATCCCACACACACTCATACACACCTACCCCCACACTCACACCATTTGTTCCCACACCCTTTCACACATACCCTCTTGCTCTCACACACTCTGACACACACTCACACATACACACACTCGCACACTCACTTTCTCACTCAGAGCCACTGGTCCCCAACATTTAGGGAATTATTTTGGGGGGAGCATTTGTCATCAATGTGGTGTCCTTGGTGACAATCACAACCACTTCTGTGTCCCTTTTCCTTCTGTCCATACCTGATAGGATGTGAGGCCGAGTAGGGACCTGTCCCCCTTCCTACAGATGCCGCCTGCTCCTCAAAGTGCAGCACTCTGACCACAGTGGCCTTCCTTCTGTGCCATCCGAGGCCTGAGGCGCGCTGGAGGTAACATGACATGCGGTGGTCTCCCTCAGCCCAGCCACCCTGCCACGCTGGCGTCTCCACACCCTCTGTTCTGACGTGAGCCAGGCTCCAGCTCTCTTGGGTAGGACAACTCTGCCAAACAGAGGTTCTGCCCCCTGCTGGGACACCTTAGTATCTTTGAGAGAGAGATGGGAAATCACCCAGAAAAAGCAGAAGGTTCTTCTCCATGGCCCTGGGATGGGGTTCAGGGGGGTCATCATCTCTATGGGCGTCTGCATCACCCCATGATCCTAGACTCCATCAGCCGCCACCTCATTGGGTCCTCTCCACATGTCCCTGTCTGTACCTCTCATCCAGTACAGCCTCCTCTCTAGTGCTGACTGAGGGACCCCTTGGGGCGCCAGGACTTCCTTCCACCCGATCCACAGTGCAGATTAAAGGACAGTACTATGAATGACAGTGATGATAGCCAAATGCTTACTGAGAAAGCGGCCCATGCTGGACTCTGAACTCAGTGGATCCTCTCACTGCCTCAGTGGGCTGGTGTCATCAGTTCGCCTGCTAGACAGGAGAGGAAGCAGAGGTGACCACAGGCAGCCCACTTACGCAGGGCTCGTGATAATACGCCTCGCTCCACAGTCTTGTCCCTGCCACCTGCCAGGCTGGCTCTACCAGAGAAACAGAAGAGAGAGAAGGGCACTCCCTCTTCAACGCCCAGGAAATAGCCACTGTGGTAGGAGAAAACAGCCCCCCAAAAGAGGCCCACAGACTAATGCCTGGAGCCTGAGAATGTTCCATTGTAGGGTGAATACGGGCCTGCAGAAGGGACTGCATTTGGGGTTACGAGATGGGAGATTGGCCTGCATGATCCAAACCCAGACCCAAACCCACTCTGTGGAGTCCATTCTGACTCACAGCGTCCCTAGAGGACACAGTAAAACTGTCCCCACAGAGTTTCCAAGGCTGTCAGTCTTCCTAGAAGCAGAGCCCAAACCAAACCCACTGCCATCCAGTCAATTTTGATTCATAGCACCCTCTAGAGGACAGAGTAGAAATGCCTCATATGGTTTCCAATGCCCTCAGCTCTGTGGAAGCTGACTGTCTCATCTTTCTCCAATGATGGGTTCCAACCAAGGACCATTTGGTTACCAGCTGAATGCTCTAACTTCTGTGCCACCAGACCTCGTTATTCACAGCCTTGTGTTGGAGTGAAACAGAGGAGTCAGCTTCTGCATAAAATTATTTCCCCTAAAGCTGATGGTAAAGTCCAGGATCCCAGAGTGGCTGGTGGATAGGACAGGGTCACTGCTTCATAGGCCCGCTGTTGGTCTAGAGCTTCCTTTCAAGTCCATGCCAGACTCTGAGAGATTATCCAGACCTCCTTTGGATTTTCCAGATGGGACTTAAAGCCATCACATATACCCTTGTAAGAGGGAGGCAGGGAGATTTAACCACAAAGGAGGCAGGGACACAGTCAGAGAGAGAAGGCCTATGTTGCTGGCTTTGAAGACAGAGGAAGGAGCCATGAGCCAAGGAGTGCGAGGTTTGCAACCTGATGTGCTGAAAACGCAAGGAAAGGGATTCTCCCCCACAGCCTCTTCAAGGAGCGTGGCCCTGCTGACAACAGGGTTTCAGTTCAGGAACACGGGTCCCAACATCTGGGCTCCAGAGCTGTGATCAGTTTCTCATTTTAAGCCATCAAGTTGGAGACACGTTGCTCAAGCAGCTCTGGGACACAGATGGACCCACTGTAGACTAGGTGTCTTCTCGGTGTAAAGCACTGAACTAAGCTTTTCCCCTATTTTACTGCATCTGGTGCTTCACTAATCCTTGGAAGCCAGTTGTGTCATCCTCACTGCACATCTGAGTAAACCAGGGTCAGGTGGAAATGTGCTTTGCCACTGGGAAGGAGTGGAGCTGGGATTGGACTGAAGGCCGAATCAGGGTATCTATGTAACGTCCAGAAGACAGGATTTTACCCTCGCCCCCCAGCCTCCACATCCAGCTCCACCTTCGCCGTGCCACTTGTCATCTCAGAAACCACCAGGAGCTGCCAAATCTGGCACAGACTCCTCAGCCTGGCTGTCACGGCACTTAGTAACCTGGATCCTTCTATCCACCCAGCTTGATTTCCCACCATTTCCTCAGGTCCCCCTGGTTCCAATAAAACAGGAGTCTTCATCTTTAAGCCTCTGTCCATGCATTTCCTCACCTAGAATATCTTCCTTCTTCCCTCATACTTCCTGAGTCAAAACTCAGATACATGGTGCTTTCTCACTTATTAGAGTCCATGCCAACATTTCTGCTTCTGAATTCTCAGTCTCCTTGACACACAGTGGAGTATATTAGTATCCTTATTGGTTTTGTATGTGTTAATTTTGTCTTCCCAGACTGACTGCAAATTTCCTGACAATACTGAAGACAGCTATGACACAGTCCCCATTCTCATAAAGCTTATACTTCAGTGGGGGGAAAATGACAAACCCCAAAGTCTTTGACTTACAGTAGAGACAAAAGTATCATGGTGAGAACTCTGGACCAGGAGTCAAGGTATCTTAATTCCAGCCCTGGTTCTGTGCCAGGTAGAAGTCTTTCTATCTCGTTACACATCTTTTCCATTATCTATAGAAGGAGACACTTGAGTTAGATGGCCTCTAACATCTCTGCAATCTCTTCAGGGCATTGGGATATGCTCCTAATTTGAAGACACATTTCCACTTCACCCAAGAATCATGCCAAAGCCAAGGTGAGTCACACTTCCACATGCACACCATGCCACAGATAGTTCATCATCCTGAAACTTGGGACATGTATAATTCAGATCCAGGGAAGCCCTGCTTACAACCAATGTCTTTGTTGGCATGGAACACTTGAAAGCTGTCCCCGACTTCTGCTGCCTTGGCGGGATGCAGTCAAACAATGCCTTCTTATCCAAGAAACTGGGAAACTGGAACCAAAAACCAGCACCCACTTTGGCCAGACTCTCAGAGTCTGGCATGGATGTAAAAGGAAGCTCTAGACCAAGAGCAGGCCTGTCCTGTCCACCAGCCACTCTTGGATCCTGGACTTTACCATCGGCTTTAGGGGAAATAATTTTGCAGAAGCTGACTCCTCTGTTTGACTCCAACACAAGGCTGTGAATAATGAGGTCCTGGAGCACAGGTGATCAAGTTGGCATCGCCGTGACCTGGTCAGCATACGCTAGCGACGGGCTGCAGCCGACAGAGATGTGGTGTGGCTCAGTTGAAAAAGAAATATTGTGCCACTTCCAAGGAAAAGGCAGAGCCCATCAGGGATGACAGTACCTACAAACTACAATCAAACCTGCCCCAAAAGGCCATTAAACACCCATCCTGGCTGTGGCCACACGCAGTGGCTGCAGCAGAACAAGCACAAGAATTGTCCCCATTCACACTTCAAGTCAAGCTGATGAATGCCTTCTGTCTCCATGTTGGCACCACCTGAGCATGGAAGAGCTAACCCCTCCACCTCGCTTCTGACGAGACAGATGACCCTGGCTGCACTGAACACAAGCTAGGAGCAGACCAGTTCCAAGAACCTCCCCCTCAGGCTGTGCTGGTGTCTTAACGACTGTTAGAGCTTTGCCATCTTGTTAATGTTAGTAGGCGTGCCTGGGTGGTGCAAGCAGTTAAACCCTGGGCTGTTAACCTTAAGGCTGGCAGTTCAAACCCATGCAGAGGCACCTCAGAAGAAAGGCCTAGTGACCTGCTTCCAAAAGGTCACAGCCATGGAAACCTATAGAGTAACTCAATTCTGAAACACTGGGGGTGACTGTGAGTTGGAATCAATTTGACAGCAACTCGTGGTGGTGAGGGAGCTCTGGTAGCATAGTGCCTAAGGCACTTGACAGCTAACCAGAAGGCTGGCGGTTCAAACCCACCAGCCACTTCTCAGAAGGAAGGTTGAGCAATCTACTTCAGTAGTGATACTGCCTTGGCTACCCAAGGAGGGGTCGCTATGAGTCAGGTCCGACTCGACAGCAGTGAGTTTGGTGAGTTTTTTTTTTTTTTGGTGGTGGTGATGACTAACGTTAGCTTGGTTATTTATTTATTTTCTCCATATCAAGGGCATTTGCTTAGAAACTTTGTATTTTAGAGCGAGAGATGTAAAAGCAACAGCACCGGGGAGGAAAAGCAGCGTCCAGTCACACAGTGCTGCCCAACAGAACTTTCTGCAAAGACTGAAACGTTTCATAACCAGTGCTATCCAGTGTGCTAGCCACAGGCATGTGACTGCTGAGCTCTCTGCATGGGCCTAGCGCAACGAGGGACTGATTTTTAATTTTATTTAATCTGCATGCCTTCAAATTGAAATTGAAGATGCTCCACGAGGCTGGTGGCTAGTGGCCCTATTGGACTGTGCAGACAGCACGGGTTGCACCGGCTCATTCATTTAGCAAAGACTCATTGGGCAGTTACAGAATCCTCATTCTATGCTAGACGTTAGGGCAGGAGAATGAACATGGGACACACCCGATGACAAGAAAATCATAAATTACAATATAATGTAAGCAGCTATTAGCAGTATAATGATAAGAAAATACCGAGGGTATGCAGGGTAACCATGCTTTTTAAAGCAAACATCTAGTCTTCCCAGGCACTGGACTAGACACTTGATGGGTATCATTCTCATTGATCAATGAGATAGGTCCTTTCATAGATTAAGATATGGGAACTTAGAGACTCAAAAAGGGTAAATAATGTTGCTAAGGACCAAAGGTGATAAGTAGTAGAACCAGGGTTTGAACTGAAAATTAACTAAGAAAGACCTTCCAAGAGGAGATGAAGATTGGCCTGATTCCTAGAGAAGCTAATTCAATGGCAGAGAAGCAGGGCCAATGACAGTGGTTGGGGAGAGCAAAGGGTGGGGTGAAGGACAGGTGGGTATGAGGGGTAGGGACTCCTGATAGAGGGACCCGGGTGTGCAAAGCGGAGTGAGTGCCATGGTGAGGGCTGATGGGGCCAGTGTGAGATGGCCGGAGGAAAGCATGGTCAGGGAAGGAACTTGAACTCTGCACTGTACTCTGATGTCGTAGGCCCTTTAAGGCAAACCTAATTTCCAGAGTTGGGAAGCCCTCCCTGGTGGCCCAGGAGAGGGCCATGGGGTGAGGTCCGGGGATGGCAGGAGAACAGTGAGGAGGTCCTGACTGAGACAGGGGACGCAGGCAGAGGCGGAGGAGTCATGGCCATCAGGGAGGTGGCTCCTCCACGCTGTGTGATGAGGGGGTGTGGCAGAAGGGAGTCCCCAGTGTCCAGCCTGAGGGACAGCAGTAGAGGCTGCAGTCTAAAAGCTCTATTGTCCAGCCTCACACTGCTCTCAAGTTACTCAGTTAGGACCATTCCCTATGCAATGGCTTCTCCCATTCTTCACGAATCCCAAACTCTGCCCTCATTTAAACCCTGTCAGAAACAGGCTGTGCTAGTGGTCCCTTTCAGAACGGGCACCAGCAGACTCTGTGCCTGGGTTAAAGCTGTGAGCTCCAGGTTACTTGCTTATGAACACCTACCAGAAAAAGGAAAAATGAAATGTGTGTGCACCCAGACTTACTATATGGACTAGTATGGATTTATGAGTTCTAAGCATGTGCACCACACTAGTGTTATATTTATTCTCCTATAAGAAAGAAAGTTGTCAAGTAGAAGCCAACTCACGGTGACCCCATGAGCGCAGAGTAGGACTGCTCCACGGGGTTTTCAAGGCTGTGACTTCCAGAAGCACTTTGCCAGGTGTTTCTTCCATGGTGCATCTGGGAGAGTTCAAATCACCAACCTTTCTATCAGTAGTCAAGCACACACCCGGAGGCTCCTATTCCAATATATATAAACTAAAAATTAAAATAGGATGAATAAATAATATCATTATTTAAAATTTTTTAAATTTAAATTTCTTTATTAGGGCCTCATTTATTCAATTAATTGATTTGGTTTTCATTATGTTTTTACATTAAGGAATGTGACTGTGTGAGCTTAGTTATTTTTAAAATCTTATTTTTAACCAGTGTTCATCAAAGTGTGGCCTGTAGTACATTAGATCCCTGTTATGGGATAATCTGTGTCCCCCATAAAAGATAGGTTGAAGTTCTAACCCTTGGTACCTACATATATCATCTTGTTTTGAAATAGGGTCTTTGAAGATGTTACTAGTTAAGATGAGGTCACACTGGAGTAGGCTGGGTCCAAATCCCATCTGATGGTGTCCTTATAAAAGAGGAGAATAGACACAGACAGACAGAAGGAAGATGATCACATGACCAAATGAAGATGGAGTTATCCTGCAGCTGCAAGCCAAGGACAAGCTGGGGATACCAGGAGCCAAGGGAGGCAAGAAAGACTCTTCCCCTAGAGACTTTAGAGGGAACATGGTCCTTCTGCCATCTGAATTTGGACTCTCAAGCCCCAGAACTAAGAGAGAATAAATTTCTGTTATTATAACCACCCAGTTTGTAGTACTTTATTATGGTAGCCCAAAACTACAAAGACACTAGAAAGGAGCTCTGGTGATACAACAATTAAGAACTTGGCTGCTAACCAGAAGGTCAGTGGTTCAAACCCACTCAGATGCTCTGCAGGAGAAAGGCCTGGAAATCTGCTTCTGTGATGATTATAGCCAAGAAAACCATATGTGGAGGTTCTACCCCGTCACATGGGGTCTCTATGAGTTGAAATCAACTGGAAGGCATCCAACAACACGAGGGACACTCCAACCGTCCCTGAGACCTGTTCAGTCAGCCCATGAGCTCACACTATCTTCAACTTGTATTGCACATCATTTGCCTTGTTCATTGTGTTCCCATGTGCTCCAGTGACACAAATCAAGGATAAGTACAACCACACTGGTGGCCACTGTATTCTTCACTACCATGGAATCCCATGGAAAGAGAAGGAAAGCTAGTTTCTCTTCCTTGGTGACAAGGTGCGAATTCTTACTTTACCAAATCTTGATCCTCAAATACATGTCTTTTTTTTAAATACAGTTTCTTTTAGTTTTGTTGTTATTTTGTTGAGAATACACACAGCAAAACATACATCAATTCAACAATTTCTACATGGGCAATTCAGTGGCATTGATTGCTACATTCTTCGAGTTGTGCAGCCATTCTTATCCTCTTTCTCTGAGTTATTTGTCACCCATTCGCATAGACTCAAAACCTAAGTTTCCTATCTAATCTTTCAAGTTGCTTTTACATGTCTTTTTAATGTTCTCAGAGATGAAAGGGGAATTACACACTTGTGCTGCATACCAAAGTAAGATGGTTGTCTTGAAGAAAAGGATTTGTGCAATTGTTGGAGTTGGGAACTGAACTAGTTGCCTTTTTCATGGAATGCCATTTGCACCAGGAAGAGTGACTGACAGACAAATGATGGTTATTCACACTTGGGTTTTTGGCAGACATTTCCTCAAAACAAACAAAGTGAGTCTGTCGTTATAGGGAAAACAACTGACAGAATTTGTTGCCAATGATAAAATTCAATCTTTCAAGTGAAAATTAAAATTTTGAAAACCTTGGTCTATCATCATGGGCTTGACAACTTCCCAACACTTAAAGACTTTCCTGATATGATTGGTTGATATTAATGAATATGATATTTTGATATTGTATAATAAAGTGAGCCAACATTTGGAAGATCTGCATAGCTCAGTAGGTCAATATTTTCCAGCCAATGCAAAAGGGTTGCAAAAACAAAATCATGCATGGGCAAGAGTTAGTCAAAGTCCAAGAGGGACCAATGAATTCTGATGGTGGAAAGTACAAAATGTTGTTTGGTATGATTTCAGAATCTATATTACTACTAACATTTAAAAAACAACCACTTGTTGAGTTTTGGTGTAGTATCAAAGAAGAATATCAAAAATTAACTGAAAAGGCTATTATAATCTTCCACCCCTTTCCAACTACATAGTTGTGTAAGGTTGGATTTTTTTCAGTGCCTAAGGCATTTGACTGCTAACCAGAAGGCTGGAGGTTCAGACCCACCAGCCACTCCTCAGAAGGAGAATTGGGCAATCTGCTTCCGTAATGATACCACCTTGGAAACCCAAGGAAGTGTCGCTATGAGTCGGCCTCAACTCAACTACAGTGAGTTTGGTTTTTTTTTGGGGGGGGAGTTACTTCAAATAAAACAATATGTCACAACACATTGAGTACAGAAGCAGAGATGAGAATTAAGATACATGTTAAGCCATATATTAAAGAGATTTTCAACAATTTAAAACAATGCCTTGTAATTTTGTTCCTTTGAAAAATACAGTTATTTTCATCTTAAAAAGTTTTACTTATGCTAACATATAATGGACTGATTTTTGTGTTTAAATGAGTTAATAAAAAATATTCCAAGTTTTCTCAGTTTTTATTTATAATACGATAAATAGCAATAGCTATACCACACATTTAAAAAAAAAAAAAAAACTTGGAGGTCATCAATAAATTTTAAGAGTGTAAAGAGGTCCTGGAGGCAGAAAGTTGGAGAACTACTGATATAAACCACTATGACACAATTCAAAAACTAGTTCAAAATTCAGTTCATTCCTACATTTGTTTATATTTGTCATAATTGCTGAAAATTATACCTCACAAAGGTACAACATATATATAATTAACACTAAGGACAAAGTTCATCCTTCAGGATGATTGTCATGAATAAATACGTCAAATAGCACCCTTGATGATGCTGAAATTTGGAATTCATCCTTTGTTGTTGTAACCACCTAATAAGAAGCATTGTATGGCCAGTAGGGGTGTCAGAGTCAAAGGCATCTGACTGTTGGCTTATTCCTGCATTACTCCCATTACCTTCAATTGACAGTTCCTTTGTGGCAATCTTATTGAGACATGTGTCTATTCTGTGAGAGTTGCTTTGGTTAAGACCGGAAAATATGGTAAATCCTATTAAGAGGATTGCACAAACTGTGATACTCAGAAAGTCACTGCCAATTTGCCAGCTGTGTAGACTCCCATCCTGCCCTCAACCTACCTCATGGACTGTGGGAGACATGGGACCATCTGACAACCAAAAGGACAGGGCACCAGTGTCAACCTGGGTGCCAACCTGGGTGTGGTTTCTCATGAAGTTTCATTTCTTTTATTTAAAATAGTGTACATGTGTATGTAGATATGGGGCAGACAGTCAAGTGCATGGCTCCTAGCTGAAGGGCTGGAGAATAGTGTAGATGTGTGTGAACATGTGTATGTAGATACGGGGCAGACAGTCAAGTTCATGGCTCCTAGCTGAAAGGCTGGACGTTCAAAGCCACCCAGGGCTGCCTCAGAAAACAGACCTGGAGATCTACTTCCAAAAGGTCACAACCTTGAAAACCCATAAACCAAAAAGCCAACTCACTGCCGTGGAGTTGGACCCAACACACAGCGACCCCTCCTTGGGTTTCTGAGGCAGAATCACTATGGAAGTAGATTGACCCATCTTCTTTCCAGGGAGTGGCTGGTGGGTTTGAACTGCCAGCCTTCTGGTCAGCAGTCAAGTGCCTTAAGCACTATGCCACCAGAGCTCCTTGAAAATCCATATATATACATACTCACAGACACACGCACACACACGCGCACACACACGATCCTCCTCTTCTTGCACCTACTAAAATCATCCAGGGTAACGCCTGGACCACCCACTATGGGGCTCACTGGTGAAAGCATTTCTCCCGACAATCGAAGGGATGCCTTGTCTCTACACAACACTGCTCACCGCAAGCACTAACCCAGGGTGGGAACAGAATGAGGTCTCCTTTCCTCATTCATAAAACGTCCATTCCCTTGAGAATGTTTAATCTCAAAATTGCAAGGTTGGGAGACAGATGAGTTGCTTTCCCAAAGAAGGTTCCTCAGTATCCCTTCATTTTTATGACCAACAGTCTCCACTTGGGAATTTTCCTTAATATTGACAGTTAGTCAAATATCTTGTGTCTCACTTTAATCCTTTCCTCTCAACTTGGTTCCCAGGAAAGATGAAAAGGCTGTTTCCCCTGCTCGTACATTACAAAAATAAGCCATGGCAGCAAAGACCTGGGAAGGGTCAGACCGGCTGTGCTCACACATGTGTCTAGGGCGTGTACAGAGATGACACAGTGTTCGCAGACCAGGGCTGTGAGCAGGCAGCCTCCCCTCTGAGCAATGGCGCACTGGCCGTCACCGTGGCCACGGTGAGTCGGGCCTCTGGAGCCTCTTAGGAGGGCCCCTTGCTCCCTTGCAGGACTTTCACAGCTCCTCTGAGCTCTGCTCTTCCCAGAAGGACATCCCATTACTGGCGTGTCATTTATTTTCCCAAGAGGCACTTAGACCCTTGCGTGTGATGACCAGGCAAAAGGTCTGATGCGTTTCTACCTTTTTTTTTTTTTTTTGGCTTTTGGTGAATCACAAAGTACAGGGCGTTTGGAAGTTCCACACCAAATATTCTGGAAGATGAAAGAGTCCACACATGGCCAGCGCTTGGTGTCTTAAATCATTGCAGTGTTCCGTTCTCCTGGGGAGTAGGAGAGGAAGGAACGCCGGGGTGCATTCCCCCATTCCCGTTGGCCTGACGCTTTGTTCCTCAAACCGTGCCGTTGATAATAATACCGACTGAACACCCCCCAGTCCGAACAAAGCGTGGATCCCTTTTGGAGCATTTCCTGGCAAGCCATCTCACGGAGCTTCTAGATCTTTCTGAACGCAGGCTGTGAGACAGTCTGCAGGGAGACAGCAAGGTGTGGACTTTGTCTCCTCCCCCACGCCCTCCCCTCCTCCACCGAGCGCTTCAGCTCCATGGCCCTATAACTCTATCTGAGACAATGTGTAATTATACGGAGGAATCTGGCAGCAGAGCTGAAGTTCCTTAAATTGTGCTGATTTACAAAGACGAGAGATCTTCTCTTCAACAGAAAAAAATACCTTTTTGCGCATGTAATGCAAACCACCTCCTGCAAAGTCAACCCCCTTTCTGAAAGTCATTGCTAGTTTTATAATTTCTGAGTCATTAGATAGCAGATAGAACTCCACACTTAGTGGTTTCAAATGTTTATGGTCTGCAATTCATTCTTAATGAGCTCGCTCTGTGTCTTTCTTCTTCTTCACACCCTCCTGCTGGGAAATGTCTTACTCTGCCTTGCCGTTTGTTAATGATTCCACAATCATTTCGGAGCCATTTCTTCTGCCTTATGTAATTCTGACACTGCAGAAGAGCCCGGCTCGGCTGCCTCACAGCTGGAAATGTAACCTTTAATGTATTAATTTCTCTTGCTCAAAACAATTTAACCTCTGTCTTGGTTTCATGATTGCTAAGTGTTCCAATTAAATGCCTCTTTCATTTTTTGTCCTGGAGGGCTTGATCTTCCCCGAATTGCGTCTCACATACCCTACCTCGCAGGTGATGACGAGGAGGGCTTCCATCCGTCCACCCGTTATCTATCTCAGGAGCTCCCGCTGCATCGCCAAGATGCCTTCTTCCCCAAAAAGATTAATTAAAGCAGCGTTAAGTGCTATGCAACATCGTCTGTGAAGGAAGAGGCAGATCATTCTAGTGCAGAAGATGGAGGGTCTAGGAGGAAGACATATCCCTCTCCCCACCCCCATATCTGAGCCCAGTTGATCAATACAGACCAGCAAGCAAATGGCTCCTTGAGTGAGGAGGAGGCCACATCAGGATGCAGTCCGTGTCCGGGCAGGGGATGGTGGGGGAAATTAATCACAGTTACAAAACGTCTCTGGACACTTGGCTTTTCCATCTCACCACCTGTCTCCTCACAGAACAAACCCAGGAAGATGGGAGAGCTGCCGGAGGATTCCCCCGCCCGGGGTCTGGTAGGTCCAGGCCATTCAGCTCCTCCCCGACCGTGTGCAAGGGACACAAAATGAAACCCAGCGATGACCTTGAAGGGTCTACTCGCAGCCCAGACCTCAGGGCTCACCCGGGCTCCGCTGGGAGAGCAGTGTCCTGGCGCCGTCTCACCTGAGCATGAGGCTTTGCTCTTCCATGAGATGCCTTGTCTCTTCAAATGTCCTTTTGTCTTTGGGCTGAAGAGTCTGTTTAAATCATTTCTGTTCCTTCTCCCAGAGGCTCAGAAAGCATGGTATTTTAGAGCTGGAACATTGAGGGTGGCCTTATGGGTCCTGGGCCCAATTTGAAAGTCTACAGGAAGCAGTCAAAATTCTATCAAGGAAAACTATCTGGAACTAAGTGCTCTATAGTTTAATCAGAGAACTCTGATGGCTAACAGTTAAGCACTAGGCTATTAACTGGAAGGTCGGTGGTTTGAACGCACCAGTGGCTCTTCAGGAGAAAAGATCTGGGGACCTGCTCTCATAAAGATCACAGCCTAGGAGACCCCACGGGGCAGTTCCACACTGTCTTGTGTGATCACTAAGAGTCACCCAACAACAATAGTTGAATCAGAACCATTTGTCCAAGGCAGTGGATGCTCAGAGACCACCCGCTTGGTCGTGCAGCTGTGTCCTGCCCATCTCTGACAGTGACTGGCACATCCACTAACCCAGTCATCTTTGGCTGTCAAGCAGTCCCCCTGAGTCAACGGGAGGCGAGCTGGGCCTGTTGGGAGCTGTCCGTAGGTGGAGGGAGCAAAATGGTCGGGCTGCTCTGGCTGTTTCTTCTCTTTTGGAGCAAAGAGCAATGGTTATGTTATGTATGACCACGCTCAAATAATTCCTCATTCTTCAGGGTTTACACTGAAGGGTGTTGGCAACGTCCCAGTACCCCTGGTCTGTTTCAGCAGGAGCCACACCTTGCCCTGGAATGACCACTGTGAGCCCCTCCTTTGCTGGCAGGAAAGCCAATGGCTCCCTTCCCCTCCCAGAGGAAGCTGGGATTCGTTGCCTCATCCGAGGCTTGGAAAAGTGCATGTTGGAAGCACTCACAAAGTTCTCTGAGTTAGTTTATTAGGGACTCCTTTGGCCTCTGCCTGGCTCTATCCTGAAATCCAGGGAGTAAAGTTGAAAACCTTCAAGTTGGAACCCACTGTGCAACAGAAGAACAAAACTAGGTGTCGTTGAAATGACTGACTCATGGCCATCCCATGTGGGTCAGAGAACTGTGCTCCGTGGGGTGTCAATGGCTGGTTCTCCAGAAGCTGATCCCCGGGCTTCTGGGTGTACTCGAACCTTGAACTGCTTCAACCTTTCAGTCAGCAGTGAGCACACTAACTGTTTGCACCACCCGGGGGCTGCTGGTAGAAGATGAGTTCACAAGAATAGTCACGTCCACATTTGGGCCTTATAAGACCCTTGAAAGGATCATGCTTTCAAACTTGGTTGTAGTTAACATTATAGCATTTTAAAATAGCGTCAACGCTCTCTCAAGTCTAGACATATCTGTAACCTGTCAGTGTTAGTGGGCTATGAATTATTCTTGCAAATTAAAAAAAAAAATAGAGAGAGAGTGATCGAGATGTACTAGTTTAGAGTAAACGCAAGGGGCAGAAGAACATATTAAATGACACACAAAGATACGATTAGCAAAATCCTGACTCAGAAAGTTCCACAGGAGAAATAATATTAGATGACCAGATAAAAGCGGGAGGGAAACTCATAGACAAGGAGCCCTAGCGATGCAACAGTTGAGTGCTCGGCTGCTAAGGGAAAGGTTGATTCCACAGAAGAACGCCCTGGCAATGTGCTCCCACAAAGATCACAGCCGAGGAAACCCTATGGGGAAGTTCCACTCTGTCACACGGGCTCTCTGTAAGTCAGAATCAATAAAAAGACAATAAAAACAGCTAACTCACAGATGAAGTCATGTAAGAAGCACATCAACCAAAGACAACACGGGGCCTGTTTTGAATTCTGATTTGAAAAATAACTGCGAGGTACTCAGGAAACAATCAAGAAAAAGGCAGTGTTGGCTGGCTATCGATAGTTTTAGGAAACTCTGGTTAATTAAGTGTGAGGGGCGGTAATGGCATTGTGTGTGTGTCCCGTTGTCCTCAAGGTTCCTCATAGACAAGTAGGCTCGGGAGCTTCTTGACGAGACGGTACAATGCCTGGGATTAAAACAACCCATTGAGGGAGGAAGAGATGGGTCACGAGACTACTGTTGACACAGGGTTGACGGACCTGGGGTTCGTCAACTGCTGTATCTGCTATGTTTGAGATTTCCTACAGAAGGTGTTGTTAAAAGGCCAGTGAGGGGGCCAGCCCTGAGCCACTCCGTGAGGAGCCCACCACTCTTCAGTAAGCCATCTACCTCACCGCTGCAAAGAACTTAAGACCATGACTCAAATTCCTATTTTCAGACGAGAATGGTTTCCGGCCGACGTGGACGCCCTGGGCACTCAGGGCCTCATCCCCAAAGAGGGTGGACAGATGGACCTGCAGCCACACCTCGAGTCCTGGAGACAAGCACATTTGTTTGGGTTCAGCAGGGTCCTGGTTCTCCC
>NW_006921943.1:1650265-1651196 GCF_000298275.1 Orycteropus afer afer | reverse complement strand
TTCTCACCTGGCTGAGAGCTGCCCTCTGAAGTCAGACTCAGCCTCGCCTGGGAGCCCGGCCACGCACTTCTCGTATGCCCCGGGGTGGAGCTGAGGCCATTGCAATTCTCCCCGTGAGACGGGACTATTGGACTGTCTTCTGATCTTCTTGCTTAGGTCACATGTTGTCCTTTTTCAATGTCAACTTGGAGTTCCGGAGTGTTGCGAGCAGTTCATGTGCTCGCTACCTAACAGTCCACCCAGAGGAGCCTCGGAAGAGGGCCGGGCCATCTACTCCTGAGACCAAAAGCCTTCTGGAGCACAGTCCCAGTCTCCTGCACACGGCCTGGCCGGGCGTCCGACGCAGGTCCACGTCAGCTGGTCCTGGTCACGTCTCCCTTGCTGTTACCGAGTCCACACAGAGTCAAGGCCGTCACCACACCCTTCACTTTCACCATCACCGCCCGTCACCACCAGTCTCCTCACTATTCTCTGAATCTGATTTATTTTTTTAAATTTTTATTCTGATTTGGATGCAATTTTATAAAGCAGGTTCGTTTTACAGTCAGCAGCTCATGACATTTTGTTTGGTGACCCTGGCTACATCCCCGCGGTGCGACAGCTCTCCCGGCTGTGGTCACCCTTTGCCTGTGTCCTTCCCGCCTGTGTCCCCCTGCCTCCCTTCCTCTCGCCCTGTGCAAGGCTGCCCTTCTGATCAGATATTATTAAATGGCGGTGAGAGGAGGGTGCTGGGGAACTTCGGCCAGGTCAAGAGGAAGCCTTATTCCTCAGAAGGACTTCTGCCTCGCAAGCCTCGTGGCTGCAGCTCTCTGAGGGCCACGTCTCCGCTGATGCTGTGTCTGCATGGGGCAAACCTGCTCTTTACTTGGTGAATTCTACTCTCATGGTTTCTTTCTTGCTTTTTCCCAAACAGGTCCCCAACTAGATGTGT
>NW_006921943.1:1646604-1648205 GCF_000298275.1 Orycteropus afer afer | reverse complement strand
GGAAACATTAGAAATTCTTGCCTCATGTAGCCACGGTTTCAGCATCTCGTAATGACTGTTGTGAACGCAAAACTCGTCCCTGGGACCCCTCATGCATTTGCATCAATCTCTTAAGAACAATTGCAGCTCCAGATGAAAAACCATCTCCCAACAGCTGGGGAACATCTGCAACAGGCAACTTTCCAAGAACAGAGCAAGGAAGCAAGACAGAGACAGACACAACAGTAGCCGTCGGCCTCCTGGTCGGCAGAAAGCGAGCCCTTCGGACGCTGTGTGACTAAGCACGCGCGCCCTCGGCCCACCGGCACGCCCAGTGCAGCCAGCACATTAAGGCAGGAGGATGTCTTGTGTTGTCAGCATAGCTCATCAAAAGGTGACCTACCTGTCACATCTTCAAAAAACATATCTCTTTATTTGTTTTCACATTAGCATCTTCTTACTGAGTTTTCAGGATGAAAAATTGGGGTTTGAGCATCCAGGAAATGCTGTGTGGAGTATGGTTTGCTTCGTGGTATTCAGCACGGGTGAATAAGGAAATCCTTTCTCCATGGGCTGAGCTGAGGCATCTCTAAGAGTGTGTATAACAGAGGATCATGGGCAAAAGATGGGGGAGGGAACAACTGCCAAAAGCCTTTGGCTTTTATCTTCCATTTGAAAGTATTTATGTTTTGTGTCAAAGGCCCCTGTGACAGTTCATGCGATGTGTCAACTTGGCTAGATTCCCATTGGTTTGGCAGACTCTGGACTGCCTACTCTTCCCAATCTGATACAATGTAGCCACCTTCCATTGTGTGATCTGCTGTGATCAGCCAACCAATCAAAAGCGGAGTCTCCTTGGGGTGTGGTCTGCCGCTAGTGTGCAGATGGATGTTCTGGCCAAGTTCCTGCACTCTGGCTCTTGCTGGGGCTTTCGCTCTCTCCTCTGCACTCTTCTCTCATCACCTGACCTGATCTTGGGACATAAGCCTGCAGAAGGCTCCAGCCCGCCTCGTGGCCTGCAGATTTGGGACTGGCCAGACCCCACACGTGGGAGCCATTTCCTTAATATGTGTGCGTCACTGTTTTTGTTCCTCTTGAGACCCCAGACTAAAACTGCCCCCAGTGAACTCTAGCCAAGTCTTGGTCTTCTGCATTAAATATCTATGGTTAAATCTTAATTTGCCTTACTTTGCCACAATCATTTACATGCAAGTCCAATAAAGAAGATCCGTGAGCATCTAACAGTAATGATAATAATAAAAGGCTACTGGTGATGATAGCAGTAACCAGCACTTGGTGTTACCTACAACATGCCCAGTGCTGTGCATCCTTACCTCATTTAATCCTCGCAAATCATAAACACTCATTCGTGTTCTTATCTCCATTTTGCCGATGAGGAAACTGCAGTGCAGCAAGGCTACCTGCCCTGTTCAAGGTCCCTGAGCAAGGCAGCAGAAGAGCCACTTTCTCACCCCTGGCCTTTGGCTTCAGGAAAGGTACTCTGCGCTCAGTGACAACTTTCTACGGATACTTACATTGTCCTTGAGAATCCTGATCCCAAGGGGTGTGGGGTGGCGGTCACCCAGTGGAATGCACACACTCAACGAGATTCTCCGTCCAGA
>NW_006921943.1:1639104-1645089 GCF_000298275.1 Orycteropus afer afer | reverse complement strand
TGGTTTAGCCTGGCAGATGCTTCCCGCTCACTTTATGCAGAATGAGACTTGGCAAGTGCTGGACTGAAGTCATCACTGCAGAAGACCTGAGTAATGTCTGATGCCTCTCAAAGATGTGGCCAGGTGGGTGTTTCATCCTGTGGATCTCAAGCGACTCCTCTAGTTGCATTTTATAAATCATTAATGCAAACAAAGTAAGAACCAAAACAGAAATGCCCATTTCACAAGTGTGAAGACAGTTAACCTTTAAACAGATGGGTGTGCCTGACTGCTCTGTAAAATTAATAACACGTCACCCTTCGGTCCCCACGCACAGCACACCTTTGGAGACCATGCTTCTAGATCGGCATAAATCACCTTTCTTTCCCCCAAACCCCTGATGTGACCCAGACTTCCAGACCCAGCACGGTATGAATATGTACATCATGGCCACCAGCACACGGGCCATCTGGTGCTCCTCCAGCCCTGGGACACAGCTCTCCAGTGAGACTGGAGCTGGGGGTGCCGGTAAGGGTGGCCGAATGCTGGGTCCTTCCCACCATCAAGCCTGGCTCTGTTTGGGAAGGCTTCCTGTTCTCATTTGTAAATCTTCTCTTACTCAATCAGATGCAGTGTGGACAGGGTTTTACTGCTGCAACACTGCGTTTATTCCAGGCCAACCCAGTCAGCTCTCCAGTCAGGAGCCAGCTGAGGGGGAACTGGTGGGGCCAGTCTGCAGAGAAGCGCACGCACAGAAAGGAAGATAGTGTCCAGGCCCCGCCGTCAACGTGGTCATTCCCAACAACTGCAAATGTTTGGAGGCGTTCTTTAAAAGAATTGGGTCTGTTTGAAATGTGGCTGAAAACCCCTAAGTATGTGATTTCAATAGAAGTCAAGCCGAAAGTACCACATTCCTGAACTGCCAGCCTCAGATAGGCTGGTCCTGGGAGACCCTTTTGTTAGCCACTGGGACGACCCTGGCTGTGGAATCCACGTGAGGTTGAGTCAGAGCACTCTGGCCTTGATGCCTCACAAACCAAAAACCAAACCCCTGCCACCAAGTCGATTCTGACTCGTAGCCATTCTCATTGGGTTTTCAAGGCAGTAAACTTTCTAGGAAGTGGATTGCCTCGTCTTCCTCCTGAGGAGCAGCTGGTGGGTTTGAACTTCTGGCCTTCTCGTTAACAGCCAAATGCCTTACCCGCTACACCACACAGGTCACTGCTAATTAGCAAGCTCCATGACACCCAAATGGTGCTGGGTTTACAGACTCATCCCCCAGCCAGGTTAGCTAGTCTGTCCTACTGTCAAGGGGAACCTCACGCTCCTTTGCCCTGCACAACTAGAACCACCACGATGGACAGCTGGGCTTGGTGCAAAGAGCTAAATCTGAAGATCCATAACCCTTTTGTGTGTGTGTGTGGGGGGGTGTCTATCCTCTGAACACAGCCCCTCCCGAGAACATTTTCTGTCTGCACCGACCAGGAGCTGCAAGAAGTCCAGGATGGGTGTATTTGCAGCTGTTTACGACTGGAAACGTTCATTTAGCAGTATTGCTGTAACCGTCAGGATTTCTAAAACTTCAAGCATTCACTAGGGATCTGAGAACAGTACAGATGGAAGAGCCCTGGGCAAGGCTAACCATGACCCAGGTGGTCTACACCCACAGAAACTTGCTGCAACAGTGCGCCTTGAGCAGAGCGGGGAGGAAACCATTCCCAAGCCAAGAGGCTCCCCCGACCCCACGCCTGCCCCTGGCGCGTCTGCAGCAGCCCGTTAACCTAAAGGCTGTAAAGCGGTGCCCCTATATCTTTGTTATTATTTCTTATAGATACATAATTCTCGAAAGGAGCCTGTTAGCTTTTTTACGGACTTGGGGCTCCAGTGGCCTCTCACCATCCCATTCCACATGCAATTTCTAGTCTTCACGGTATGGCTGGGGTTGCATGACACCGCTACTTACTGCCTGTTCAGAAGGACAGAGGAAATGCACCACTGTTCTATGAAGTGGAGGGGACCCATGCACTGCAAGGTACAGGCATGTGTACATGTAGCATGGTGAGAGGCAGACAGGGACCCCCGGCCTTTCCGGACTGCAGACTGTACCACCCAGGAGCTCTGTGTCATCCAGACAGTAAGAGGAATGTCCCACGTCCATGTCCAGAAAGGATTTCTGCGGGAATGGACGTGCTCCGTGCAATTAATCTGTGTCGGGAACATGCCCCCCAGACCTTCCTTCCTTGGCTGATTATGAAAGCCCAAGTCACGGGCCACATGCACTCCACCACGCCCCGCACCCAAATTGTCCTATTTAAAGACTTAGCACATCCACAGACAGTTAGGGCCACACCTCCCCTGCACACAGTGTGTTTCTCCTCTCCCTGCTCCGTTTCCCTCTCCTTAAAGAGACCATCAGCAGAAGCTCTTCAACTTCCTTTCGTCCAGAGATTAAACGGGGTCTCGACTAATTGCCTTTCAGTATGTCAGTGTCTCCCACTGGGTGGGGAAGCATTCAACTACACTCATTTCAGAAACCTGTCTGGCCAACAGCATTGTATTTCACTTTTTTTTTTTTTTTTTTTTTTCCTCAGCCTAACTATGCATCACAAACCCTCTGTAGTAGAAAGTTTCTCTCTCACCTCTCCCAGCAAGAAAGTGGAAAACCGGTCTGTTTTCTGTGGCTTAGCTATTGAGAGAGACTCCTTGGCCTTCTGTTTTTAGTGGCCATCGTGACCCAACCCGTGAAACAAAACGTTGCCCAGTGCCATGCCACCCTCCTGATGCGCGGCGGGTTGGATCGGTGTAGTCCAGAGGGTGGTCACTGGCTGTTTTCCAAAAGCACGTTGCCAGGTCTTCCTTCCTAGTCTGTGGTAGTGTGGAAGCCCCTCTGAAACGTCAGCCTCACAACAACGCACAGCCTCTGCTGGTAGGCGGTGCTGGCGGGGCGTGAGGTGCCCCAGGCGGGAATCGAACCCAGGTCTTCTGAATGGAAACAGAATTCTACCGCTCAGCCACGCTGCCCCTTTTGCCTAACTATGGCCCTGGAAACCATCACTAGTCCTGGCGGGGAGGAGCTACTGAAGTCTCTACCACGTGCCAGAGTGTTTGCAGTAAGAGACAGGCACTAGGGAGCCTCGTGTGAACTAAACAGCTTACAAATTAAAGTGAAAGGAAAGCTGCTCCAAGTGGCAGCAACAAAGGAAGACAGACGCTCTTGGGGGTGTTGTCCATGAGACACCAAGAGCATCCAAAGATACTGCAAGACGCCATCCTTCAGTGCCGCTCACAGGTCTTTCTTTCAGCACAAGGACCCAGTATTGCGGGGTCATGCAGTGGGCTTCCTCTGGCCGTAAGTCGAGCTACGTGCAGACCAAAGACAAACAGATGTAATTTCATAATCCCAGCACCATGGGTCAGTGTTCGCCTCTCTCTCTGAAGCCATACTGCCCAGGAGTACTCTAGCACCAAATGCAGACTCTGATCAACACGGTGATGGGGACCCCAGCAAGGCAGCAAAAACCAGCAATAAAATGTGGACTCCACGCTGGAGCACCCTGTTAAAGTGAATGATCAACGACATGATCTTAAAAGTAAAATTTTAAATGGAGCCTCATCTTGGTTGTCTAAAAAAAAAAAAAGCCAAACTCACTGCCATTGAGTCAGATCCGATTCATAGCGACACCTCCTAATTCTGAAGCAGTATCACTTTGGAAGTTGATTGCCCAATCTTCCTTCCGAGGAGTGGCTGGTGGGTTTGAACTACCAGGCTTCACGGTTAGCAGTCAAATGCCTTAGGCACTACACCACAAGAGCTCCTACCTTGGTTATCTAAACCCATTGCCACTGAGTCAGATCTGACTCGTAGCGACCCCTCCTTGGGTTTCCGAGGCGATATCAGAAATACCACGAGTAGCTGGCTTCCCAAACAGAAACTCATTTCCCACAGTTCAGGAGGCTAGAAGAGCAAATCCAGGTGCCAGCTCTCAGGGAAGTCGTTCTCTCTCCGTGGGCTCTGGAGGAAGGTCCTTGTCTACTCCTGGGCCATCTTCATGTGGCGTGGCATCCTCTTCCCCATCTCCCCTGGCTTCTCTATGCCTAACTCATAAAAAAAACCAAACTCACTGCCATCGAGTCAAATCCAACTCATAGCAACCCCCATTGGGTTTCCAAGGCTCTAAATCTTGATGGAAGTAGATTGCCCCATCTTCCTTCCACAGAGCAGCTAGTGGATTTGAACTGTTGACCTTCCAGCTAGCAGCCAATGCCTTATCCACTACGCCACAAGAGTTCCTTTCTCTATCTGCTTCTTTTATGTCTCAAAGAGATTGACAAAGAACACACCTTACCCTAACACTGTCTTGTGAAAATCTGTCCCCGGATGGGAATGATATACAGGTCAAGATTCACGACACATATTTGGGAGAACACAATTCAAAGCATAACAAGCCTTTGGCAGTTTCTTCATAAATGGTCTTTGCCACCCACATTCCTTGTCATCTTGTTTCATGCCTTGGTCCCAGCCTCTCCTCCTAGTATTTGGTCAACCTGGCTCCCACTCAATTTTTACCTCCTCTTTCCCTCCCTACACCAGGCCCTTGAAGGAGCTCTGACGGCAGTGACCTGAAGTCAGGCCAACCGAAGACAAAGGGTCCAGGCCTCATGGAGGAAGACGGCCTTCCTTCAATGCCCGCCACAAGCAGGGGTCCCCCGAGGCCATCCTCACTGCTGACCGGGTGTGAGGAGGTTCTCGGCACCCACTCAGATTGGGTAAGACAGTAGAAAGCAGGACAGCTCTCTACCCAATGATGACACTTTTATTACAAAAGGATACCAATCAGAACCGCCAAAGGGACAGAGCATAGGGTGAGAGAGGGTTCCAAAAGCGAACCTGTCATTGTCCTCAGGACATGTCACCCTCCTGCACGTTGATGTGTGACAACATACAGAGGATTGCCAACCTCGTCAGCACTGAGTGTTATCAAGGCCTCGTGACATAGGCATACCTGACTGGATCGTTAACCCCATGCTTAAGTTCAACGTCAGGCCCTGCTCCCTCCCTGAGGTTGGGCTGATACCATGTAGCTCAAAGCCCCAACCCTCTAATCATCTGATTATCTTTCAGGGGGGCCAGCCTCACTCTGAGTCACAGCCTGAGCACAAACTATCTCGAGGCCACTCTAAGTCACCTGATTAGCACAGACCATCAGGTGTGGTCCAAACACAGAGACCTATTCACTCAGGAATTCCCAAGGGGGTAGAGGAGTGGGGAACAAAGGCCAGCCCAGCTTCTTATGACACAATCCTGGACCCAAAGATAGGTGGGCATCCACATTAGACATTGTCCCAGATCCTTCTGGTTACCCTCCTGGTAACCTTCCCCTCAGCTCCTTATACTTCAGCCTTCTTTTCCTAACGGAACAGTCTGTCCACTTTTGGTCTTGCTTTCACTTCTGAGGAGGAATTTAATCCACCCAAACCGAGTGGTTGGTGTGGGCATGGGTGTGTCACAAGACCCTGGCCAATCAGACTTGGGAAGGGACATTTTTCCCCTTCGTAAAAGATCTCCAGTGTGATGTGTGGGATGAGCGACAATTAGGAGCCCAGAGCACCTGCCGTTGGAGGGGACTGGGTGAAAGGATTCAGGACGGAAAGGGTCCATGTCCTCAGTGGTGGGCTGAGCCTCTAAGCCAGTTGCCTTGGAGCCCACCACTGCTGACATTTGTAGCTGGGCATCTACCAGTTGCCATGGAGTCATGTGATCCCATGTGGGTCAATGCCCGCCACAAGCAGGGGTCCCCCGAGGCCATCCTCACTGCTGACCAGGTGTGAAGAGGTTCTCGGCACCCACTCAAATAAGACAGTGGAGTTTACTCCATGAAGTTTGCAATGACTGATTTTTCAGAAGTGGATCACCAGCCTATCTTCCAAGATGCCTCTGGGTCGACTCGAGCTTCCAACCTTCTGGTAAACAGCCGAGTACGTGCACTGCTTGCATCCCTCAGGGCC
>NW_006921943.1:1627845-1637644 GCF_000298275.1 Orycteropus afer afer | reverse complement strand
CTTGCACACAGTTATGCACATGCTCACACATGCACCCATGTATGTGCACACATGTTATGATGTTATGTGTCAACTTGGCTAGTCTATGATTCTCAGTGGTTTGGCAGACACTATGTATCACCTCCTATTTTGTGATCTGATCTGAGCAACCAATCAGTTGGAAGAGGAGTTTCCATGAAGGTGTGGCCTGCATCCATGATATAAATGAATGTTCTGGCAAAGCCCACTCTATTTCTGATCCTGCAACCTTCTGGACCTTCTGGGCATCTGACCACAGCTCCTTGAAGTAAGCCAGCACAGGCCTCCAGCAGCAGGTTTTGGGTCCATCAGCCCCTGCCACTATGTGAGCCAGCAGGGTCATCAGTCTGTCCCCTGACCTACGAATTGGGAGCTTTTCAGCTCCCACAATTTCTTCACAATTACATAAGCTGTTTCTTGAAGTACAACAACTCTCTCTCTTCTCTCTCTCTCTCTCTCTCTCTCTCTCTCTCTCTCTCTATATATATATATATATATTCACACACACTTTTCACTGCTTTTGCTCCTCTAGAGAACCTAGACTAAAACACATGCTTGCAGTATATATGCACTCACACACATGGCGTCAGCTGGACTATGGGGTCACCTGGACCAGGTAAATGGCCACACTAGGCCAACACAGTTTTCATTGTGAAGAGTGGCCTGGAGTACCTCCTAGCACCCCTGCAATGTAACTAAATCCACAGATGCTGACCTGACCATTAGATTGAAGTGTTTAGACACAAATTCCCACAGAAAGGAGGAAGGATATCAGTCTCCAAAGCTAGACCCTCCAGCTTCTGTCAGCCTGTCCCTTCTTTGCTCTTAACTTCAAGGTGGCTCAAGCCCATCCATGGTGAAACGGGGAAATCAAACTTTGGGAAGAACCAAAGAAAGGGTGGTTGAGGAAGCTCCCAGTAAGCTGCGAAGCCTCACCTACGTATTGTTATCTCAGGCAGCTGCTTGGGTTCGGTTGGCTGTCCATGCTGTTGAGGCAGCAGATGAATTGGGTTTAGGTGCTAAAACAGTGTGTTTCCAGAGCCCACATAGAAGATCTGCAAATACGTTCTTTGACCACCTTCTAAAACAAGCCTGAGTTTGGTTGGGGTGCAAGCTGCGCACTGCCATCAAGCTGACACACACTTCAGGTGACCCCATGCACAATGGAAGGAAATGGTACCTGGTCCTCAGATAGCCCCATGATTGTTGGCATGTTTGAGTCCATCATCACAGACCTCATGTCCATCTCATTGAGGCTCTCCTTTGATTTTGCTGGCCCTCTGCTTCACCGGTAATGACATCGCCTCGGAAACCCAAGGAGGGGTCGCTATGAGTAGGGTCCAACTCGACGGCACATAACAACAACAGCTGCTTCACCAGTGAGACAACTGGTCTTCCCTTTGTTCAAAGTAACAGCATCCTGTTGTAATCTATAGGATTTTCATTGACTAATTTTCAGAAACAGAGCACCAGGCCTGTCTTTCTTTCTTAGCCTGGAAGCTCTGCTGATACCTGCCTACCGGGGGGGATCCAGCTGGCATGTGAAATACCAGTCGCATAGTTTCCAGCATCATAGCAACATGCAAGCCGCCACACTATGACACACTGACGGACAGGTGGCAGACTGTAGTACACAATTAGGCATAATGTCATTGTCCTCCTAACCTGGGCTTGATTCAGAAATGCATGCATTCCGCTTCCCTTTACCCTGTACCTGGCCAGTCAGGCACACACACACGCCCACACACACACACACACACAGAATTTTAGGATAAAGTAAGATTTTATGGCTCAGTGCCTTCAGATATTAAGAAAACTATATTGCTTCCCTCGAATTTTCTTTTTTTGACGTCACAGAGTGGAATTTGTCAGATGCTAGGTAGAGAATAATGGCACCATATAAAAGAAATAGCACAGGTGACCTGCTTCTTGCACAAGATGTGGATGGATGCTTTTGAATTACAGAAAAAACCTTCTGCTTTCGGAACTACTGAGTAAAAAGGGAAAAAATAACACCAACCTAGGGCTTTAGCATTTTACATGTGCTCCTGGGTATGTGGGGCAGAGTGCTGTGAGCAGGGACAGGATTGAACACAAATCTTTTCTTATTCTGTGTTTCAGAAAGTATGCAATAGAAAACCCATTCTAGCAATAAACGCTAGTCACCTGAGGTCTATAGCTTGTTTTGTAGCAAAGAAAATAAAGTCTCCACTCACCCTTGGCCAACAGAGTTGCATTTTATGCTATTATTAATGCATTGCACAGCTTTTCTTCATATCAATTTGAAATTACACATCTGGGAAACCCCAGTACAACAGCAGTCAACGCTTTGTTTCTCTGTGTGGCCCTCTGCAATTACTAGAATGTGCAACTATAATTTAGCGCAGGTAAAATTCAATCAGTCACCCCAAGCACAAAAGAATCTCTGTCTCCCGGGGAAAAGGAGAAGGGAGAGGAGGAGGACAAAGAGGGGGAAGGGGAGAAGTTGAGGAAAAAGGAGAAGGAATGGAGAGAGAAAGAAACCAACCAGAGAGTGTTTCTCTCAAATGACATGAGTTCACAAGATGAATTGATGAGAATATTTAAATTCAAGTGGTGATGTGAGATGTAGCTGGCGAGGGGCAGTGGCTGTGGGTTGCACTGAAGTGAAGCAGAGCCCAACTTTGCAAGCTTCTCGGGTTTGTTATAAAATAGATTGTTCTTTGTGTTAAAAATAGAAAGATGAGGGGAAAAGAAAGAAGAGTGAGTTTGTTGATGTGCTGAGATTCAGAGGGATGATCACCGAGATTCAGAGGGATGGTCACCGAGAACAGCGTACCACCTGAACATCTTGTCGGAGATAAGAAACGTTTACTGAGAGAACTCAGCACACTGTTTACCTAATGGCAGAGTGGAATTCTACTGCCAAAGGGCTTAGGTTCTACAAGGAAAACAATCACGTGGTCTTTCATTTTTCCTCATTCTTTTTTCTTTTTATTTCCTAACTTTCACATGTTGATGGGAAGGAGGCTCTGTGTGTGTCACTGTTGGGGAACACTATTTCTAAACTTGAGAAAGCTTTTGTCTTCCTTACCTGCTTCAAAAAAGTCACACAGCAGAGAGCATGTCATTCAGCAGTAATTCCCTTAGAAAGCAAGTCTTTTCCTCCTCAACAATGAAAGGCTGGTGCTCATGTTACATGCGTTCCTGAAGATCAATACTCAGATTTATTTTCACATTTTAGCAATATGTTTGTTTGCTTCAAGCCAAATGGCATTAAGTTCACACTTTGATCTCTTGACTCTCGATTCAGTAACGACAGACAAAATATTTTTAATTAAGCGTTTTATTTTAAGATAATTGTAAATTCACATGTAGTTGTAAGAATATAGAGAACTTATGTGCCTCTTGCCACTTGATTGCAATAATAATACCTTGGAAAACTGTAGTACAATATCATAACTGGGCTATTGATGTTGCTGCTGTTATTGGGTTTCATTGAGTCAGGCCCTGACTCACAGCAACACTGTATCACAGAGCAGAACTTCCCCATGGAGTCTCCAAGGCTGGAATCTTTACGGAAGCAGATCACCAGGTGTTTTCTCCTCTGGAGCTACTGGGTGAATTTGAACTCCCGACTTTTTGGGTAGCAGCCAAGCACTTAACTGTTGCACCACCAGAGGTCCTTCAATTGACCCAGATAGAGTCAATTACAAAATTACAGAACATTCCATCACCGCAAGGATGAGCTTTCAGGGTCACAAATGCTTCTTACCCACACCCTGTCCTTAGATCCCAGAAACCACTAATTGGTTCTTCTTCTTACAATCTGGTTATTATGAGAATGTTACATAATTAGAATCATAACAGTATATAATCTTTTGGGCCTTGCTTTTTTCACTCAGCATAATACTCTGGTAATTCATTCAGGTTGTTCTGTGTCTCAGTAGTTTGTGTTTTCAATTGTTGAATGGTATCCCATGTTATGGATGGACCACAGTTTACTTAACCACTCACCTGTTGAAGGACCCCTGGGAGGTTTCCAGTTTGGAGTTCTCATGAATACAACTGCTACAAATGTTCATGTGTAGGCTTTTGTGGAAGCACACTATTTTCCTTCCTCTGGGATAAATGTCCAGAAATAAAACTATTGGGTCACATAGTAGCTAGATGGCTCACGTTTAAAGAAACTACCAAACTGCTTTCCAGAATGACTGTATCATTCTCCCTTATCACCAACAAAATATGAGTGATTCCATTTCTCCTCATCATCACCAATATTGAACTTTTCATTATTTTCTGTTTTAGCCAATCCAATAAGTGTGTGGTGTTAATTTGCATTTCCCTAATACCTAATGGACCTTATGAATAGCAGTGAAACACTGTCTGATATATATCACTGGAAAACTTTGTGAATAGCCCTGAAATATTGTTCGATATAGGTGCCGGAAAATGAGACCCTCAAGTCGGAAGGCACTCAAAATATGACTGGGGAAGAGCTGCCACCTCAGAGTAGAATTGACCTTAATGATGTGGTTGGAGTAAAGCTTTCAGGACCTCCATTTGCTGATGTGGCACAACTCAAAATGGAAAGAAACAACTGCAAATATCCATTAATAATAGAAACATAGAACATCTGAACTATGAATTCAGGAAAGTTAAAAGTTGTCAAAAATGAAATAGAATGCATAAAGATTGATATCCTAGGCATTAGTGGGCTAAAATGGACTGGTTTTGGCCATTTTTAATCAGACAACCACCAGGGTCTACTATGTCAGAAATGATAAATTGAAGAGGAATGGTGTAAAGTTCATAGTAACAAAGAATGTTTCAAGATCTATCCTGGAGTTCAATGCTGTCAGTGATAGGATAATAACCATATGCCTACAAGAAAGACCAGTTAATACTACTATTATTCAAATTTATGCACCAACAACCAATACCAAAGATGAGGAAATTAAAGATTTTTACCAACTTCTGCAGTCTGGAATTGAATGAACATGCATGCAATCAAGATGTGTTGATTATTACTGTGATTGGAATACAAAAGTTGGAAACAAAGAAGAATCACCAGTATTTGGAAAATATGGCCTTGGTGATAGAAATTATGCCAGAGATTGCAAGACAGAATTTTGCAAGACCAATGACTTATTCATTGCAAATACCTTTTTTCAACAAGATAAACGGTGGCTATACATGTGGACTTCCCCAGATGGAATACACAGAAATCAGATTACTACATCTGTGGAAAGAGCCAATGGAAAAACTCAGTATCTTCAGCCAAAACAAGACGAGGACCTGACTGTGAAACAGACCATTAACTGCTCATATATAAGTTCGAGTTGAAGCTGAAGACAATTAAAACAATTCCACAAAAGCCAATTATGACCTTGATTATATCCCTCCTCAATTTAGAGACCATATGAAGAATAGATTTGACGCATTCAACACCAATGATCAAAAACCCAGACGCACTGTGGGATGACATCAGGAGCATCATCCATGAAGAAAGCAAAAGGTCAAAGACAGGAAAGAAAGAAAAGACCAAAATGAGTGTCAGAAGAGAGTTTGAAACTTGCTCTTGAACGGAGAGTAACTAAAGCAAATGGAAGAAATGACAAGATAAAAGAGATAAACCAAAGATTTCAAAGAGCAGCTTGAGAAGACTATCAGTTATTATAATGAAACATGCAAAGACCTGGAGTTAGAAAACCAAAAGGGAAGAACACGCTCAGCATTTCTCAAGCTGAAAGAGCTGAAGAAAAAATTCAAGCCTCTAGTTGCAATATTGAAAGCTTCTATGGGGGAAATATTGAATGATGCAGGAAACATCAAAAGAAGATGGAAGGAATACACAAAGTCACTGTACCAAAAAGAACTGGCTGATGTTCATCCATTGCAAGATGTGGCATATGATCAAGAACCACTGGTATTGAAGGAAGAAGTCAAAGCTGCACTGAAGGAATTCACTAAATACAAGGCTCCAGGAGTTGTCACAATTCCCACTGACATATTTCAACAAATGGATGTTGCACTGGAGGCACTTACTCATCTATACCAAGAAACATGGAAGACAGCTACCTGGCCAACTGACTGGAACAGACTCATATTTGTACCCAATCGAAAGAAAGGTGATCCCACAGAATATGAAAATTATCCAACAATATCATTAATATCACATGCAAGAAAAATCTTGCTGAAGATAATTTTAAAATGATTGTAGCAGTATATTGACAGAGAACTTCCAGAAATGCAGGCTGGATTCAGGACAGGATGTGGAATGAGGGATATCATTGCTGATGTCAGATGGATCTTGGCTGAAAGCCAAGATAGATGAAACCAGATAGATGTTTATTTGTGTTTTATTGTCTATGAGAAAGCATTCAATTGTGTGGATCATAACAAATCAGAGATAACATTGAGGAGAATGGGAATTCCAGAACACTTAATTATCCCCATGAGGAACCTGTACATAGACCAGGAGGCTGTTCGAACAGAACAAGGGCATACTGCATGGCTTAAAATCAGGAAAAGAGTACATCAGCGTTGTATATTTTCACCACACTTACTCAATCTGTATGCTGAAGAAATAATCCAAGAAACTGGACTTGTATGAAGAAGAATGTGGTGTCAGAATTGGAGGAGGACTCATTAACAACCTACGATACACTGACAACACTACTACTCTTTCTGAAAGTGAAGATGACTTGAAGCACTTACTGGGGAAAATTAAGACTACAGTCTGCAGTATGGATTACACCTCAACATAAAGAAAATGAAAATCCTCACAACTGGACCAATAAGCAACATCACAATAAATGGAGAAAAGATTGAAGTTGTCAAAGATTTCATGTTATTTGGTTCCATAATCAACACCAATGGAAGCAGCAGTCAAGAAATCCAACGACATATTACACTGGGCAAATCTACTGCAAAAGACCTCTTTCAAGTGCTGAAAAGCAAAGATGTCTCTTTGAAGACTAAGGTGTGCCTAACCCAAGCCATGATGTTTTCAACCACCTCATATGCATGTAAAAGCTGGACAATGAAAAAGGAAGATTGAAGAAGGGTTGATGCCTTTGAGTTGTGGTGTTGGTGAAGAATACTGAAAGTACCATAGACTGCTAGAAGAACTAAGAAATCTGTCCTGGAAGAAGTACAGCCAGAAAGCTCCTTGGAAGTGAGAATGGCCAAAGTTTGTCCCGCCTAGCTTGGTCATGAAGTGACCATTCCTTGGAGAAGGATATCATGCTTGGTAAAGTGGAGGGTCAAGGGAAAAGGGGAAGGCCCTGAACAAGATGGACTGACACAGTGCCTGCAATGATGGGCTCAGGTATAGCAAGGATCGTGAAGCTGGTGTAGGACCAGGCAGTGTTTTGTTCTGTTGTGCATAGAGTCACTATGACTCAGAGCTAACTAGACGGCACCTAACAACAAGAGCTAATCAGATGATGAGCACATTTCCATGTACTTATTTACCATTTTTATGTCCTATTGTGTGAAATGTCTATGTCTTTGGCCCATAGGTATTCCATTGTATATTCATAATGCATCACAGTCCACTGGTATCATCATCTTACTAGCTGAAATGATGTCTGGAAACTTACCTTCCTTTACCTCTCTTTATATATAATGTATTACACTGTGTTATAATTCTGGCTTCAACTGTCAAAGATCATTTATAGAAGTCAAGAGGAGAAAGAAAGTTTTTTTCTATTTATCCATATTTTTGCTTACCTTGTTCTTTTTTCATTCTTGAAGATCCAAGATTCCTTTTTTTTATCATTTCCTTTATGTTTAGAGAATTTCCTTAAGCTATTATTTTAGGATATGTCTGTGGTGACAAATTATCTTAGTTTTCTTTCATCTGAGGATGTCTTAATTTCTCCTTTATTCTTGAAGGATATTTTTGCTGGGTATAGAATTCTGGGTTAACAGTTTTCCCCCATCACCACCACTACCAAGTCTTTTGAAAAATATGTACCTACTTCTGCTTTCTATGGTTTGTGATGAGAAATCTGTTGTTGTTGTTGTTGCTGTGTGCCGTCGAGTCAGACCCGACTCATAGCGACCCCTCCTTGGGTTTCTGAGGCGGCATCACTACAGAAGTAGATTGCCCCATCTTCCTTCCGAGGAGTGGCTGGTGGGTTTGAACTGCCAGCCTTCTGGTTAGCAGTCAAGTGCCTTAGGCACTATGCTACCAGAGCTCCTGATGAGAAATCTACTATTATTTAAATGGTTTTTATTTCTATAAATAAAGTGCCATTTCTTTCTCACTGCTTTCAAGATTTTTTTTGGTCTTTACTTTTCAGAAGTTTGACTATGATGTGATATGTCTTGGTATGGATTTACTCTATTTATTTAAGTTTATCCCATTTCGGTTTACTCATATTCTTCAATCTGTAAGTTTGTCTTTTATGTTTTTCAGCCATGTTTGGCTTGAGTAGAGTGGTTTTCTGTCTTGCTAGGATTACCCTTTCCTGATGCTCTAGCTAGAGGGTTTTCTGTCCGTGTTGATTGGCCTCTGTGGGTTGTCAGCTTCTTCAGCTCCAAGACTGGGATATGTGAAGCAAAACCCAGGTCACTCACACTGCATCAGTCCTTGGATCCTGACACCTCAGCCACTCTGCTTCCTTCTCCCCACCCTTCAGAGTCTTCTCTTATTTGTTGTCTATGTAATGTCTAGGGAGTTTAGTTGCACTTAGCAAGGAATATAAGGAAAAATGTTGACTCTATCTTCCTTGTAAAGGGAAAAAGCACCAAAATATTTTTTAAGTATAATTTTTAAAAATGTAGCCAAGTTCAAATATAAAAATGAACATATCTGAGGACCAGAAAATAAATTAAAACACACAGAAATAAGTTGACAGTTTCTTTACCAAGAATCACTTATAGACAACTAGAAGTTCAACTTCTATGGAGTAACAAGACTCAAATATATTCCATAGATGGAGGAGTACGGAAGCCACCTTCACTTCAGGATCTGGGATAGGGTCCTTCTAACCATGAACAGGGGTTGATGAACATCCGTTAAACCCAGGAAGTGACATACCTGTTGGAAGCTACATACCTGTGGGAGGAAGTAGAGAAAGCACCTTAGCAGACCCTAGACTAAGTCACCTTCTGGCTCAGTGGTTAGATCTGCAATACCTCCAACATCAGAAAATGGTCAGTGCCATAATAGCAGATCTGAACTTGGAACAGAGATAGAGGAAAGGTAAGTCCAGAGAAATCAGAAAGGAAGGCATTCAAGGAAACTGCAAAGAAAATTTCAAAGTACACATGACCTGGGGAATCAAAGAACAATATCAGCAATCAAAGGATGAGATCATCTCCAATGAAATGGGAAAAATAAAGAAATCTCAAAATGACTTTAAAAGACACAAGCTTATGATTCACAGAGAAAAAAGAAGAAGAAACAACGGAGGAGAAAGTGTGTCTTATCTATTGCCACAATCACACTGTAAAGCAACAAAAATGAAAAACTTCAGTTTATTGTGCACACATCTGGGTGTAGCTTGTGGTTCTGTTGATCTTAGCTGGATCACATGTCTAACTGTTGACCTACGTTGGCCTCAGGTAGTTCAACCAAGATGACTCAGCTTTGCTCCATGTGGCCCTCTTGCTCCAGCAGGCCAGACTGGACATATCCATGCAAGGGCACAAGTGCAAGAGAAGAAGTACAAACATCAAGGCCTCTTGAGGCCTAAACTCAGAACTGGATCACAATCACTTCTGCTGTATCCTCTTGACCAAAGCAATCACAAAGACAACCCAGATTGAAGGAATGACAAAGACTCTA
>NW_006921943.1:1617626-1624710 GCF_000298275.1 Orycteropus afer afer | reverse complement strand
CCTTTATTCAAAGGGTAAGAGCTAATGCGTTTCAGAATTGGAGGTAGATAGACAGTGAATCCTTAGAGAGCACACCCTGGGAAATGATGGCCATAAATACCATTTAAAAGACAAGACTCCACACTTAAGTACACTGCAGTACAGCTGCAGGATGTCAAGAATAAAAAGAAAATCTTAAAAGTCACTGGAGATAAAACATAGATAATGTGCAAGGCACAGAAATTAGACTGTGGTTTGTTCTTGTTCTTGATTCTGATTCCTAGTGACCCCCTGTGACAGAGCTGAACTGCCCAATGGGGTTTCTGTGGAAGCAGATCACCAAGTTTTTCTCCCATCTAGTCACTGGTGGATTCAAACCCCCAACCTTTGTGTTAGCAGACCAGTGCATAATCATTGCACCACTGTTGTTACGTGCTGTCGAGTCAGCCCTAACTCACAGCGACCCCCCCTTGGGTTTCCGAGGCAGTATCACTATGGAAGTAGATTGCCCCATCTTCCTTCCAAGGAGTGGCTGGGGAGTTTGAACCACCAGCCTTCTGATTAGCAGTCAAGTGCCTTAGGCATTAAGCTACCAGGGCTCCACTAGGGCATCTTAATTAGACTGTTTTTGTTCTCAGGTGCTGTCAAGTAAGTTCCAGCCCCGTGTACAATGCAACAAAACACTCCTAGGTCCTACCCCATCTTCACAATCGTTGCTCTGCTTCAGTCCGTTGTTGCAGCCACTGTGCCAATCCACCTCACAGAGGGTCTTCCCCTTTCTCACTGACCCTCGATTTTCCTGAGCGTCATGTCCCTCTCCAGGAAATGGTCCCTGCTGACAACATGTCCAAAATGCATGACACAAGTCTCACCAACCTCACTTCTAAAGAGCATTTTGGCTGTACTGATTCCAAGATGGATTTGTTTGTTCTTCTGACCGTCCACGGCATATTCAATAATCCTTGTCAAAATCACAATTCAAATGCGTGATTCTTCTTTGGTCTTCCTTATTGATTCTTCAGTTTTCACAGGCATATTGAAAATACTGTGGCTTGAGTCAGGCACATCTTAGAATTCAAAGTGTTATCTTTGCTTTTTAACACTTTATAGAGGTTTCAAAGAGACTCGCCTAATGTGATACACCATTTAATTTCTTGACTGCTGCCCATGGAAGGGCTTTGATTATGGATCCAAGTAAAATGAAATTCTGGACAACTGCAATCTTTTCTCTGTTTATCATGATGTTGCTTATTGGTCTAGTTGTGAGGACTTTTGTTTTCTTTATGTTGAGATATAATCCATCCTGAAGGTTATAATCTTTGATCTTCATCAGTAACTTCTTCAAGTCCTCTTCATTTTCAGCAAGCAAAGTTGTAGGTTGTTAATTAGTCTTCTTCCAGTTCTGGTGCCACGTTCTCCATATAGTTCAGCTTCTCGGATTATTTGCTCAGCATACAGATTGAATAAATACAGTAAAAGGAGATAACCATGACATACACATTTCCTGATTTTAAACCACACTGTGTCCACTTTTTCTGTTTGAACAACTGCCTCTTTGTCTACATACAGGTTCCTCATGAATACAATTAAGTGATCTAGAATTCCAATTCTTTTAAATATTACCCATAATTTGTTATAATCCCCACAGTGAAATGCCTTTGCATAGTCAATAAAACTCAGGTAAGCATCTTTCTGGTATTCTGTGCTTTCAGTCAAGATCCATCTAACATTAGCAATGATATCCCTTATTCTATATCTTCTCCTGAATCCAGCTTGACTTTTTGGCAATTCTCTGTCAATATACTGCTGCTACCATTTTTTTTGGGTGGAGAGTAGCTAAAGCCAATGGAAGAAATGTCAAGATGAAAGAGCTAAACAGAAGATTTCAAAGAGCAGCTCGAGCAGACAAAACCAATTACTATAATAAAATGGGCAAAGACCTGGACTTTGAAAACCAAAAGGGAAAAACACACTTAGCATTTCTCAAGCTGAAAGAATTGAAGAAAAAATTTAAGTCTCGAGTTGCAATACTTATGGATTCTATGGGCAATATATTGAATGATGCAGGAAACATCAAGAGAAGATGCCAGAAATACACAGAGTCACTGTACCAAAAAGAACCGGTCAATCTTCATCCATTTCAGGAAGTGGCATATGATCTAGAACCAGTGGTACTGAAGGAGGAAGTCAAAGCTGCAATGAAAGAATTGGTGAAGAACAAGGCTCCAGGAATTGATGGAATATCAATCGAGATATTTCAACAAACAGATGCCCCATTGGAGGCACTCACTTGGTTATGCCAAGAGATTTGGAAGACAGCTACCTGGCCAACTGACTGGAAGAGATCCATATTTGTGCCCATTCCAAAGAAAGGTGATCCCACAGCATGTGGAAATTATAGAACAATATCATTAATATCGCACACAAGTAAGATCTTTCTGAAGATAATTCAAAAACGGTTGTAGCAGTATATTGACAGAGAACTTCCAGAGGTGCAAGCTGGATTCAGAAGAGGACGTGGAACAAGGGATAGCATAGCTGTTGTCAGATGGATCTTGGCTCAAGGCAAAGAATACCAGAAAGATGTTTACTTGTGTTTTATTGACTGTGCAAAGGCATTTGATGGTGTGGATCATGACAAGTTATGGATAACATTGAGAAGAATGGGAATTCCTGAATACTTGATTGTACTCATAAGGAACCTGTACCTTGACCAGGAGGCTGTTGTTCGAACAGAACAAAGGGACACTACATGGTTTAAAATAAGGCAGGGAGTGTTTCAAGGTTGTATCCTTTCCCCATACTTATTCAATCTATATGCTGAGCAAATAATCCGAGAAGCTGGACTATATGAAGAAAAGGTGGCATCAGGATTGGAGGAAGAATCATCAACAACTTGAGATACACAGACAATACAACTTTGCTTGCTGAAAGTGAGGATGACTTGAGGCACTTACTGATGAAGTTGAAGAATACAGTCTGCAGTATGGATTATGTCTCAATATAAAGAAAACAAAAATCCTCACAACTGGACCAATGAACAGCATCATAATAAATGGAGAGAAGATTGGGGTTATCAAAGAATTCACATTGCTTGGTTCTATAATCGATGCCAATGGAAGCAGCAGTCAGGACATTAGACGATGTGTAGCATTGGGAAAGTCAACTGCAAAGGAACTGTTTCAAGTGATGAGGATCAAGGATGTCTCCTTGGGGAATAAGGTGTGCCTGACACAAGCCATGATATTTCCAATCGCCTCATATGCATGTGAGAGCTGGACAATGAATAAGGAAGACCGAAGAAGAGTTGATGCTTTTGAGTTGTGGTGCTGGTGAAGAATGCTGGAATTACCATGGACTGCTAAAAGAACTAACAGATCTGTCCTGGAGGAAGTACACCTGAAATGCTCCTTGGAAGCAAGAATGGCCAGACTTCGTCTCACCTATTTTGGTCATGTTGTCAGAAGGGACCCTTCCTTGGAGAAGGATGTCATGCTTGGTTGGGTGGAGGGTCGACGAAAGAGGGGGAGGCCTTCAATGAGATGGATTGACACGGTGGCTGCGATGATGGGCTCAAGTATAGCAGGGATCGTGGAGCTGGTGCAGGATTGGGCAGTGTTTCGTTCTGCTGTGCATGGGGTCGCTATGAGTTTGAAACAACTTGATGGCACCTAACAACAATAACAACAAACCATTTTTTAATTACCTTCAATAAAACTTTATTTGCATGTGACATTATTCAATAATTTTTACATTCTGTTGCATCACCTTTCTTTGGAATGGGTGCAAATATAAATCTCTTCCACTCAGTTTGCCAAGTGGCTGTCTTCCAAATTGATCAGCATAGATGAGTGAGCACTTTCAGTACTGCATCCATTTGTTGGAACATCTCAATGAATATTCCATCAATTCCTGAAGCCTTGTTTTTCACCAATGACTTTGGTGCAGCTCTGACTTCTTCCTTCAGTACCATTGGTCCTTGATCATATGCTTCCTCCTGAAATGTCTGAACATCAGCCAGTTCTTTTTGGTGCAATGACTCTGGATATTCCTCTGTCTTTTTTCATGCCTCCTGCATTATTCGGTATTTTGTCCACAGAATCCTTCAGTATTGCAACTCAAGACTTTAATTTTTCTTCTGTTCTTTCAACTTTAGAAATGCCAAGATCTTTGCATATCTTGTTATGTGAATAATGAGTACAATACTTTGCCTTCTCAAGCAGTGCTTTGAAATCTTCTGTTCAGATCTTTTACTTCTCATTTCTTCCATTCACTTTAGGTACTCTCCTTTCAAGAGCAAGATTCTTAGTCCCTTTTGACATCCATTTTTGTCTTTTCTTCTTTTCCTGTCTTTTAAATGACCTTTTGCTTTCTTCACATATGATGTCCTTGATGTCACCCCACAACTTATCTGGTGTTAGATCATTAGTGTTAATGAGTCAAATCTATTCTTCAAATCATCTCTAAATCCAGGTGGGATATACTCAAGGTCATACTTTGGCTTTTGTGGATTTGTTTTAATTTTCTTCAGCTTCAACTCGAACTTGTATATGAGCAACTGATAGTCTGTTCCACTGTCCCAAGTCTTGTTCTGACTGATGATACTGAGCTTCTCCATTGTCTCTTTCCATAGATGAGGCTGATTTGATTCCTGTGTGTTCCATGTGGTAAGGTCCACATGCATCTTTGCCATTTTGTCCTTGAAAAACTGTATTTGCAGTGGATAAGTCATTGGTCTTGAAAAATTTTATCCTGCAATCTCTGGCATCATTTCTGTCACTAATGCCATATTTTCCAACTACTAATGATTCTTGTTTCCAACTTTGCATTCCAATCACCAGTAATTTGCTATGTCTCTTGATTGCATGCTTTATCAAGTTTGGAGTGCAAAAGTTGGTAAATATATTCAATTTCTTCATCTTTGGCATTAGTGGTTGGTGCTTAAATTTGAATAATATTCACATTAACTGATCTTCCTTGCAGGCATATGAATGTTATCCTATCTCTGACAGTATTGTACTTCAGGATAGATCTAGAAATGCTAGTTTTGATGATGAATGCAACACCATTCCTCTGAAATTTATCATTCTTGGCATAGTAGACCATAAGATGGACTGGTATTGGCCATTTTGAATCAGACAATTAGACTGACAGCAGATTTCAAATCAGACACAAAAGATTTCTGAACACAAAGAAGCAATATCATCTGAGTGCTGGAGGAAAAAAACTACCAGCCTATGATTCTGTGTCCAGAGAAGGTGTCATTCAATGTATCTGCAGATGTACAAAGGCTGAGGATGGACGGCCCACAGACCCTCATGGGGAATGAAAGCAAAACAAAAAAAGAAACAATAAACTGGCAAAGCATGTGCTTCAGCCAGAGTTAAAGTCAGCCCAGAAAGAAATCACAGGACATGGAAAATGACAACAACCTGTGAAGTCAGGAGCAGGTGTTGGTAAATCTAGTTTTTAAGATTTTTAGGAGAAGAAACTAATGAAAAAGTTAATTTCTGTGAACTCAAAAGCTGGTGAAACAAAAGTTCTAGACCAGTTCTATTCAAGCATGGACCTCAGACCTTGGGCCCACAGAACAGTCGGGGGTAAGATAACACAGAATTGGGTTGTGCATTTGGATACTCTTAAGCAGTTAGACAATCTCTGTTGCATCGAATAATAATGATTTTTTAATATTTTTCCAATGTGTTAGTTAGTAGCACACTGGGATTCTTCTTCACACAGAAAGTTTGAGAAGTACTGCTCCAAGCCACACACCTCTGAGGGTGGACCCTGAGACTGAGGCGAGGGGGTCATTGGGATGTCAAAGCATGCTACGATCATCGTCTTTTTTCTGAAGGAAGTTAGAGATAAAGAATAAATTTAGATTCAATTAGAAATTTGTCCATCTGCTTAGAAGTATTAGATGAGTGTTTACCAGACTTTTAAAGCTATTTAGGGTTGTTTGAACAATTAGCCTGACTAACAAAATAAACTCATGCCCAATGGAAGATAGTATATTTTGCCATTAAAAGTCATCAAAGTAAGTTTCTTGAGTCTTGAATGTCTTGCAATTACCTTCTAATGTATTTTGCATCGTTTGAGGCAGAAATAACTTCCCATTTACAAAGTGAATCGTTCCCTTTTAGAGTCTGATGATGCTTCTGGTGGCTTTGAGCAGAGATCAGAACTAGGGGAAGGTCGGTCAAACTACACACTTCTTGAAGAAGCATTTTTGTATTAGACTTTCCCCAACCAAACTTTTAAAAGCAGTTCGGCCATCTAGACTTTTGTTGAACTTTCAGTCTTATGTTTCCTAGCACACCATCTTTTTTGAAGTTGAAACAAACATAGATTTTTACATACCTCATGACTTTATTATTTCATTTGTCATGAGAGAAGATTTTAACAGTGAGAGAGGATCCCAGGAAGCTATGGAGGGGATGGTAGGCAAAAACAACTGGCTCTTATTATTGTATAACAGTTTTCCTGATATTTAAAAGTGGCTCTTATTCACTATGTAACATTTGGAAAATTCTTAAGAGAGATAAAATAAATCTTGCCTACAATACCACCACAGTGTTTGGAATACTTCCTTCTAGACTTTTCTCTGTGTGATAGATAGTAGCCTCATGAGTATCATCTACTGAGTGTACCGTGCCTGTCGGGTACTGTGCTAAGTGCCTTACACACTTGACAATCCTCTAAAACATCTTCTTGTTGAGGATGTGAAGACACAGGGATGGGAGTCTCCTCAAGGTCACAGTGCCAATAAGGTGGCCCCTGGATTTAAGCCAGATGTCTGCCCTACAGGTGTGCTTGTCCATCTCCTGCCACCCTGAAAGGTAAATACCACTGCTCTGCCCATTTTTCAGATGATTCTCTGAAGCTCAGAACCCACCACCATCAGACACCAAGTGGCTCTCTCTGCTGTTCACTGCTATCACCTCTGATCAAGAAGGGTGATCAAAGAAATAAGGTTGTGCAGAACATGAAGAAAGAAGACAGGAGGTCTTCCAGGCCCAGATGACTGACGAGACCCATGTGATGCCTTGGTCCTTTCTGAGGTGCTAAGGGAATACAGCACAGAAGTGCAAAAAAAAAAAAAAAA